>NW_027675466.1:525000-575000 GCF_965601325.2 Salmo salar
CAATTCAGCCCCGGTAAAAAGCTGGTGTCGTCGCTCTGTCTTCTCTCTCTAGTAGTCAACTCAGCCCTGGTAAAAAGCTGGTGTCGTCACTCTGCCTTCTCTCTCTAGTAGTCAACTCAGCCCCGGTAAAAAGCTGGTGTCGTCACTCTGCCTTCTCTCTCTAGTAGTCAACTCAGCCCCGGTAAAAAGCTGGTGTCGTCACTCTGCCTTCTCTCTCTAGTAGTCAACTCAGCCCCGGTAAAAAGCTGGTGTCGTCACTCTGCCTTCTCTCTCTAGTAGTCAACTCAGCCCTGGTAAAAAGCTGGTGTCGTCGCTCTGCCTTCTCCAGGGGCATGTTGAGGTAAATTTACTAACCGGTAGGGTTTAATGATGTAATTTATTGGCGGGCTGGAAGACGCACTCTTGTCTTTTCTATTCCGAGGTTGTTTACTCGCAATATCAGATATTAAGATGACTTTTTATAATGCATGTATACTGAGGTTGAGGTTTTGACTAGCGATTATTTACCCGGTGTTCAATACCTGCTATAATCACTATTTTGTTGCTCTCCCGAAAGCAATACAGGCCCATTACGAGATATATAGCTAACTAAAGTAATGAGTGACCATTTTAGAAAATCATGGGACATATAGTCTGTGTTTGCATGCTATTTTATGTCAATCATATTGCTGCCTGTAGCCTATAACTGATGCTTTGTGGTCTTATGCTGCCATCTATTGGAAATCTTTAGCAATTAAAAGTTATTAATGCACATTCAGACGTTGGTGAGGCAGCTAAAAAAATGTTTAAAAAATGGAATGTGTCCAGCCTACTTTAGGCGCCCCGAAAATAATATTCAAAAGATTGGTCCTTGGATACAGAGGGGTTAAACACTAAAGTTACCGTCCATCTAGTGAAGAGAGGAGAACCGGACAGAGGTAGCCAGCATCCGTCAACGAGAGAGGGAGGATAGGATAACTAGGATGCTGCTGGTAGAGTAGCTAGCTTACCCAGCTGTACCGACTAGCTAGGATAACTAGGATGCTGATGGTAGAGTAGCTAGCTAGCTTACCTAGCTGTACCGACTAGCTAGGATAACTAGGATGCTGCTGGTAGAGTAGCTAGCTAGCTTACCCAGCTGTACCGACAAGCTAGGATAACTAGGATGCTGCTGGTAGAGTAGCTAGCTAGCTAGCTTACCCAGCTGTACCAACTAGCTAGGATAACTAGGATGCTGCTGGTAGGGTAGCTAGCTAGCTAGCGTACCCAGCTGTACCGACTAGCTTGGATAACTAGGATGCTGCTGGTAGAGATGCTAGCTAGCTTACCTAGCTGTACCGACTAGCTAGGATAACTAGGATGCTGCTGGTAGAGTAGCTAGCTAGCTTACCTAGCTGTACCGACTAGCTAGGATAACTAGGATGCTGCTGGTAGAGTAGCTAGCTAGCTTACCTAGCTGTACCGACTAGCTAGGATAACTAGGATGCTGCTGGTATAGTAGCTAGCTAGCTTACCTAGCTGTACCGACTAGCTAGGATAACTAGGATGCTGCTGGTAGAGTAGCTAGCTAGCTTACCTAGCTGTACCGACTAGCTAGGATAACTAGGATGCTGCTGGTAGAGTAGCTAGCTAGCTTACCTAGCTGTACCGACTAGCTTGGCTAGCTAGCAGGACTTTCGTCTGTCGTTTGTCTCGATGATGATGACGAATCCGGTGAACCACAAAATGAAACAAGGATATAGAGTGAAAAGGATCTGGCTACACTCATACTGTACCTGACCGTAAAGCAAAAAGCTAATTGAACAATAAAGTTTGGCGTTTCAACACTGTAACAAACTCCATCGTTATTCCCCAAAATTTACCTCAGTCCACTCTGCGCGTAACTGGACAATATGCTTGGCGCCACACCGGACGCGGACGCGGACAGTTCTGTACGGGAACGCGGACAGTTCCAGAACGCGGACATGAGCAGTGCCATACAATCAACTAAACCCAGTCTTTAACCTCTTACATCTAGACGTTCTGCTAGCGGAACACCTGCTCCAATATCCAATGATAGGCGTGGCGCGAATTAAAATCCCTCAAAAATACAAAAACTTCAATTTTTCAAACATATGACTATTTCACAGCATTTTAAAGACAAGACTCTCCTTTATCTAACCACACTGTCCGATTTCAAAAAGGCTTTACAAAGAAAGCAAAACATTAGATTATGTCAGCAGAGTACCCAGCCAGAAATAATCAGACACCCATTTTTCAAGCTAGCATATAATGTCACAAAAACCCAGAAGACAGCTAAATGCAGCACTAACCTTTGATCTTCATCAGATGACACACCTAGGACATTATGTTATACAATACATGCATGTTTTGTTCAATCAAGTTCATATTTATATCAAAAAACAGCTTTTTACATTATCATGTGACGTTCAGAACTAGCATACCCCCCGCAAACTTCCGGGGAATTTACTAACAATTTACTAAATTACTCACGATAAACGTTCCCAAAAAGCATAACAATTATTTTAAGAATTATAGATACAGAACTCCTCTATGCACTCTATGTCCGATTTTAAAATAGCTTTTTGGTGAAAGCACATTTTGCAATATTCTAAGTACATAGCCCAGCCATCACGGGCTAGCTATTTAGACACCCGGCAAGTTTAGCCTTCACCAAAATCAGATTTACTATAACAAAAATGTTATTACCTTTGTTGTCTTCGTCAGAATGCACTCCCAGGACTGCTACTTCAATAACAAATGTTGGTTTGGTCCAAAATAATCCATCGTTATATCCGAATAGCGGCGTTTTGTTCGTGCGTTCCAGAAACTATCCAAAATGGTAAATCAGGGTCGTGCGCATGGCGCAATTCGTGACAAAAAAATTCAAAATATTCCATTACCGTACTTCAAAGCATGTCAACCGCTGTTTAAAATCAATTTTTATGCAATTTATCTCGTAAAAAAGCGATAATATTCCGACCGGGAATCTCCTTTTCGGCAAACAGAGGAAAAATCACAAAGACGGGGGTGGCCAGTGCACGCGCCTAAGCCCACAGTCCCTTGATCGGCCACTTGAGAAAGGCGATAATGTGTTTCAGCCTGGGGCTGGAATGACGACATTCAGGTTTTTCCCGGGCTCTGAGGGCAGTATTTGCACGGCCGGATAAAAAACTTACCCGATTTAATCTGGTTACTACTCCTGCCCAGTAACTAGAATATGCATATAATTGTTTGATTTGGATAGAAAACACCCTAACGTTTCTAAAACTGTTTGAATGGTGTCTGTGAGTATAACAGAACTCATTTGGCAGGCAAAAACCTGAGAAGATTCCAAACAGGAAGCGCTCTCTCTGACTATTTCTTGGCCTTCTTGATCATCTCTATCCAAAACAGGGGATCTCTGGCATAACGCGACATTTTCTAACGCTCCCATAGGCTCTCAGAAGGCGCCAGAACGATGAATGGTGACTTTGCAGGCCATGGCTGAAAAACAGTAGCGCATTTGGATAGTGGTCGATCTGAGAACAGTGAGACTGGGGCGCGTGCACGAGCCAACACCATGTTTTAATTTTTTCGTCTTTGAACGAAAACAGGGTTTCCCGGTCGGAATATTATCGCTTTTTTACGAGAAAAATCGCATAAAAATTGATTTTAAACAGCGTTTGACATGCTTCGAAGTACGATAATGGAATATTTAGAATTTTTTTGTCACGAAACGCGTCGGGCACGTAACCCTTCGTCACCCTTCGGATAGTGTCTTGAACGCACGAACAAAACAGAGGATATTTGAACATAACTATGGATTATTTTGAACCAAACCAACATTTGTTATTGAAGTAGAAGTCCTGGGAGTGCATTCTGACGAAGAACAGCAAAGGTAATCACATTTTTCTTATAGTAAATCGGAGTTTGGTGAGGGCCACACTTGGTGGGTGTCAAAATAGCTAGCCCTGTGATGCCGGGCTATCTACTCAGAATATTGCAAAATGTGCTTTTGCCGAAAAGCTATTTTAAAATCGGACATAGCGATTGCATAAAGGAGTTCTGCAATTTAGTAAATTAACCAGAAGTTTGCGGTGGGCATGCTAGTTCTGAACGTCACATGCTAATGTAAAAAGCTGTTTTTTGATATGAATATGAACTTGATTGAACAAAACATGCATGTATTGTATAACATAATGTCCTAGGACTGTCATCTGATGAAGATCATCAAAGGTTAGTGCTGCATTTAGCTGTGGTTTGGGTTTATGTGACATTATATGCTAGCTTGAAAAATGGGTGTCTGATTATTTCTGGCTGGGTACTCTGCTGACATAATCTAATGTTTTGCTTTCGTTGTAAAGCCTTTTTGAAATCGGACAATGTGGTTAGATTAACGAGAGTCTTGTCTTTAAAATGGTGTAAAATACTCATATGTTTGAGAAATTGAAGTAATAGCATTTCTAAGGTATTTGAATATTGCGCCACGGGATTCCACTGGCTGTTGAGTAGGTGGGACGCAAGCGTCCCACTTAGCCCATAGAAGATAAAAATAATGTTTTGATATTTGATATGATAAATCCATAAATAATATATGTCTTGTGCTTTTGGCAATGATTTATGTATAATACTTATGTATAATAAGTGATACCATATATGTCTCCAAAGCATTTTGTCTTCATTTTGGCACATTGATTTATGCTCATTTCTCAAGATTAACTCAGGTTTTCGCCCAGTGGCTAAGGAGTTGGAGCTGTGGCAGGAGTTGGACCTGTGGTCGAAAGGTGGCTGGTTTATATCCCGGGCCGGGCGCTGGAAAAGACGGGAGGAATTGATCTGACCACTGGAGGGCTGCTGGGTTCACATCCTCAAAACAATCACCATTCGTTGATCAGAACTCTAGAGGTTCTTCTTCACTGAACCCCAAAATATATATAACTTTTAGTGATTCCATATATTAAGGAAGTGATAGAAGCCTTTTTGGTTCTATAAGGAACCTTCTTTTCTAAGAGTGTAAAATTAACACGTTTTTCTTTTGATTATTTAATTATCTACATCATGTTATTTCAAGATATCCCTTTGGAGTGCAACATCACGTTGTTAAAACATAATCCTAAATTGGGCGTGGCTATAAATTGGGAAATTTAAAGCATCTCGGGCGTAATATGTGTTCGATGAAAATGAACATTGTATGCAATGTTGTAGGCAACATTATTGGCAAGGGACTTGATGCCTACTATGCTAAAGCTATTTAGAGTTGTTAAACGGGTGTGAGGAGTGTGTTGATATAACAGTTATATTGTCAACATTTTTATTGTAACAACGATCAGAATTGGTAAAAAAAAATATGCATTCCATTATATTAGGCAATAATTAATAGTAGGCAAAGTGGTTGTGTCATGTGAAAATTCTATGAAAAGTCTTACATTGCAACGAGTACAGTCAGGGTGCCGTGGAGCCCCTGCAGTACCTCCACAGACCCCGGATTGAGAACCCCTGATTTAGCAGATGCTCTTATCCAGAGAGATTTACAGTAACTGCATTCATCTTAATATTTATTTTGGGAATAAACGTAAAAAATTCTTCATAAAAGGATATGAACTATGACCTGTCCAACAGACATGATACCTTGTAGTGCTGCTGATCCAGTTTCTACTGGTCTGACTGAGGATATGAACTCTGACCTGTTCACCAGACGTGATACCTTGTAGTGCTGCTGATCCAGTTTCTACTGGTCTGACTGAGGATATGAACTCTGACCTGTCCACCAGACGTGATACCTTGTAGTGCTGCTGATCCAGTTTCTACTGGTCTGACTGAGGATATGAACTCTGACCTGTCCACCAGACGTGATACCTTGTCCCGAAACTGTAGTTTCAATCCCCTCCCTCCCTCCCTCCCCTCCCTCCCTCGCACCCTCCCTCCCTCCCTCCCTCCCTCCCTCCCTCCCTCCCTCCCTCCCTCCCTCCCTCCCTCCCTCCCTCCCTCCCTCCCAATCCATCCCTCTTTCTCCCTCCCTCAACCTCTGAATGCTCAACTATGAAAAGCAACCTCACATTTACTCCTGAGGTGCTGACCTGTTGCAACCTCTATAACCACTGTGATTATTATTTCACCCTGCTGGTCATCTAGGAACATTTGAACATCTTGAAGAACGATCTGGCCTTAATGGCCATAATCTCCACCCGGAACAGCCAGAAGAGGACTGGCCACCCCTCATAGCCTGGTTCCTCTCTACCCGGAACAGCCAGAAGAGGACTGGCCCCCACTCATAGCCTGGTTCCTCTCTACCCAGCACGGCCAGAAGAGGACTGGCCCCCACTCATAGCCTGGTTCCTCTCTACCCAGCACAGCCAGAAGAGGACTGGCCACCCCTCATAGCCTGGTTCCTCTCTACCCAGCACAGCCAGAAGAGGACTGGCCCCCACTCATAGCCTGGTTCCTCTCTACCCAGCACAGCCAGAAGAGGACTGGCCACCCCTCATAGCCTGGTTCCTCTCTACCCAGCACAGCCAGAAGAGGACTGGCCACCCCTCATAGCCTGGTTCCTCTCTACCCAGCACAGCCAGAAGAGGACTGGCCCCCACTCATAGCCTGGTTCCTCTCCACCCGGCACAGCCAGAAGAGGACTGGCCACCCCTCATAGCCTGGTTCCTCTCTACCCGGCACAGCCAGAAGAGGACTGGCCACCCCTCATAGCCTGGTTCCTCTCTACCCAGCACAGCCAGAAGAGGACTGGCCACCCCTCATAGCCTGGTTCCTCTCTACCCAGCACAGCCAGAAGAGGACTGGCCACCCCTCATAGCCTGGTTCCTCTCTACCCAGCACAGCCAGAAGAGGACTGGCCACCCCTCATAGCCTGGTTCCTCTCTACCCAGTACAGCCAGAAGAGGACTGGCCACCCCTCATAGCCTGGTTCCTCTCTACCCAGCACAGCCAGAAGAGGACTGGCCACCCCAATGACGTGTTTCTGCCAATGAGCTTCAAATCAAATCAAATTGTATTTGATAAAAAAATTAAATAATAATAATAACAATAAAATAACGATAACGAGGCTATAAGGAGTACCAGTACTGAGTCAATGTGCAGGGTACCAGGTAGTTGAGGTAATAATGAGACTATAAGGAGTACCAGTACTGAGTCAATGTGCAGGGGTACCAGGTAGTTGAGGTAATAATGAGACTATAAGGAGTACCAGTACTGAGTCAATGTGCAGGGGTACCAGGTAGTTGAGGTAATAATGAGACTATAAGGAGTACCAGTACTGAGTCAATGTGCAGGGGTACCAGGTAGTTGAGGTAATAATGAGACTATAAGGAGTACCAGTACTGAGTCAATGTGCAGGGGTACCAGGTAGTTGAGGTAATAATGAGACTATAAGGAGTACCAGTACTGAGTCAATGTGCAGGGGTACCAGGTAGTTGAGGTAATAATGAGACTATAAGGAGTACCAGTACTGAGTCAATGTGCAGGGGTACCAGGTAGTTGAGGTAATAATGAGACTATAAGGAGTACCAGTACTGAGTCAATGTGTAGGGGTACCAGGTAGTTGAGGTAATAATGAGACTATAAGGAGTACCAGTACTGAGTCAATGTGCAGGGGTACCAGGTAGTTGAGCTAATAATGAGACTATAAGGAGTACCAGTACTGAGTCAATGTGCAGGGTACCAGGTAGTTGAGGTAATAATGAGACTATAAGGAGTACCAGTACTGAGTCAATGTGCAGGGGTACCAGGTAGTTGAGGTAATAATGAGACTATAAGGAGTACCAGTACTGAGTCAATATGCAGGGGTACCAGGTAGTTGAGGTAATAATGAGGCTATAAGGAGTACCAGTACTGAGTCAATGTGCAGGGGTACCAGGTAGTTGAGGTAATAATGAGACTATAAGGAGTACCAGTACTGAGTCAATGTGTAGGGGTACCAGGTAGTTGAGGTAATAATGAGACTATAAGGAGTACCAGTACTGAGTCAATGTGCAGGGGTACCAGGTAGTTGAGCTAATAATGAGACTATAAGGAGTACCAGTACTGAGTCAATGTGCAGGGGTACCAGGTAGTTGAGGTAATAATGAGGCTATAAGGAGTACCAGTACTGAGTCAATGTGCAGGGGTACCAGGTAGTTGAGGTAATAATGAGGCTATAAGGAGTACCAGTACTGAGTCAATGTGCAGGGGTACCAGGTAGTTGAGGTAATAATGAGACTATAAGGAGTACCAGTACTGAGTCAATGTGCAGGGTACCAGGTAGTTGAGGTAATAATGAGACTATAAGGAGTACCCGTACTGAGTCAATGTGCAGGGGTACCAGGTAGTTGAGGTAATAATGAGACTATAAGGAGTACCCGTACTGAGTCAATGTGCAGGGGTACCAGGTAGTTGAGGTAATAATGAGACTATAAGGAGTACCAGTACTGAGTCAATGTGCAGGGGTACCAGGTAGTTGAGGTAATAATGAGGCTATAAGGAGTACCAGTACTGAGTCAATGTGCAGGGGTACCAGGTAGTTGAGGTAATAATGAGACTATAAGGAGTACCAGTACTGAGTCAATGTGCAGGGGTACCAGGTAGTTGAGGTAATAATGAGACTGTAAGGAGTACCAGTACTGAGTCAATGTGCAGGGGTACCAGGTAGTTGAGGTAATAATGAGACTATAAGGAGTACCAGTACTGAGTCAATGTGCAGGGGTACCAGGTAGTTGAGGTAATAAGGAGACTATAAGGAGTACCAGTACTGAGTCAATGTGCAGGGGTACCAGGTAGTTGAGGTAATAATGAGGCTATAAGGAGTACCAGTACTGAGTCAATGTCCAGGGGTACCAGGTAGTTGAGGTAATAATGAGACTATAAGGAGTACCAGTACTGAGTCAATGTGCAGGGGTACCAGGTAGTTGAGGTAATAATGAGACTATAAGGAGTACCAGTACTGAGTCAATGTGCAGGGGTACCAGGTAGTTGAGGTAATAATGAGACTATAAGGAGTACCAGTACTGAGTCAATGTGCAGGGGTACCAGGTAGTTGAGGTAATAATGAGACTATAAGGAGTACCAGTACTGAGTCAATGTGCAGGGGTACCAGGTAGTTGAGCTAATAATGAGACTATAAGGAGTACCAGTACTGTGTCAATGTGCAGGGGTACCAGGTAGTTGAGGTAATAATGAGACTATAAGGAGTACCAGTACTGAGTCAATGTGCAGGGGTACCAGGTAGTTGAGGTAATAATGAGACTATAAGGAGTACCAGTACTGAGTCAATGTGCAGGGGTACCAGGTAGTTGAGGTAATAATGAGACTATAAGGAGTACCAGTACTGAGTCAATGTGCAGGGGTACCAGGTAGTTGAGGTAATAATGAGACTATAAGGAGTACCAGTACTGAGTCAATGTGCAGGGTACCAGGTAGTTGAGGTAATAATGAGACTATAAGGAGTACCAGTACTGAGTCAATGTGCAGGGTACCAGGTAGTTGAGGTAATAATGAGGCTATAATTGAGGTAATATGTAAATGTAGGTAGATGTCAAAGTGACTAGGCAATCAGGATAGAGATTACATGTCCTCGTCCAGGGATTGCACACACACACTCTCACACACACACACACACACACACACACACACACACACACACACACACACACACACACACACACACACACACACACACACACACACACACACACACACACACACACACACAGGGAGGGAATGTTGTGTTTGTTTAATATTGTTTTAGGACTATGAAAATGGACTAAAGTATTAGCCTATGGATTATGAAAACAACAAAAAGAATTGTGAAAATGGGAGAGGAGAAATGACTAGAGACAGTGTTGTTTAATTCACTGACCATGACCCATGAGTTCTTCTTACCTTTGTTCAGTAGAAAAGTCTCCCTCTCTAAACAGTATAGGTAGACCCATAGACTTGTCACTCTTCATGGACACACAGCTGGGAACAGGGGAGGCTGGTCTCTCCTGCTTGATTGGTCTTCAACACAACAGAGACAAACATTACATCTCTCTTCTACTCTGAGCTCAGATGGGGAAACAAGTGTTTCATTCCAAAACGCTAAATATCCATTTTCAGAAATGTTGCGAAATGTAATTTTATTCTTTAAAGAAATTATTAAACCACTACAAGGCTTTATAAAGGCTTTTAACGTTTGTAATTTCCACTTCAAAATGTCAGACTTTATTTGATGGAAAAAAATGGATCAACCACTACAAAAAATGTCCCTTAATTTACAATCCACACGAACAAACACATTTGCTGCTGTTTTCCTGCTGTGAGAAACTGGGTCAAATTAAGAGATGGCATCTGTAAGTGCATTCATCTAAAGATATCTAGGTGAGACAACCACATATCCCAGTCAAATATACAGGATACCAACATTCCATTCCTGTTAAACAATGGATATACAGCATTTAGCAACAAAACACATTTTCACACACACATCTAAAATCTAGAACAGTTATATAGAATGTACCCATAAGAAATACCTTCTGATTAACAAACGTTTTAGAATATACATTCTTAAACAAAATAGTCAGCTCACCTCTTAGCTTTGGTATCATGTCCCCCAGAGACACTCATTTTAGAGGCAGGACCCCCCTCCTCTCTCTCCCCAGAGAGACTCATTTTAGAGGCAGGACCCCCCTCCTCTCTCTCCCCAGAGAGACTCATTTTAGAGGCAGGACCCCCCTCCTCTCTCTCCCCAGAGAGACTCATTTTAGAGACAGGACCCCTAAACAGAGATCCAACATGTTGGTTGTGGTTAACACAGTGACAACTAAACAGAGATCCAGCATGTTGGTTGTGGTTAACACAGTGACAACTAAACAGAGATCCAGCATGTTGGTTGTGGTTAACACAGTGACAACTAAACAGAGATCCAGCATGTTGGTTGTGATTAACACAGTGACAACTAAACAGAGATCCAACATGTTGGTTGTGATTAACACAGTGACAACTAAACAGAGATCCAGCATGTTGGTTGTGGTTAACACAGTGACAACTAAACAGAGATCCAGCATGTTGGTTGTGGTTAACACAGTGACAACTAAACAGAGATCCAGCATGTTGGTTGTGGTTAACACAGTGACAACTAAACAGAGATCCAACATGTTGGTTGTGATTAACACAGTGACAACTAAACAGAGATCCAGCATGTTGGTTGTGGTTAACACAGTAACAACTAAACAGAGATCCAGCATGTTGGTTGTGGTTAACACAGTGACAACTAAACAGAGATCCAGCATGTTGGTTGTGGTTAACACAGTGACAACTAAACAGAGATCCAGCATGTTGGTTGTGGTTAACACAGTGACCCCTAAACAGAGATCCAGCATGTTGGTTGTGATTAACACAGGGCCAACTAATTATTAAATGTAAATTGTTCTCATTTATTCATTATCTCTTAGAAATAAAACATTTCCTAACAGACACATCCAAACAGTCAGGTGATTTAATGCATCACATGAACATGTAATCCTGACTGATATTTGCCACCTCATCTCCATGTTTAGTGTCAATAATAATAATAATAATAATAATAATAACAATACTAATAATAATAATAATAATAATAATAATAATAATAATAATAATAACAATAATAATAATAATAATAATAATAATAATAATAATAATAATAATAATAATAATAATAATAACAATAATAATAATAATAATAATAATAATAATAATAATAATAATAATAATAATAATAACAATAATAATAATAATAATAATAACAATAATAATAATAATAGTAATAATAATAGTAATAATAACAATAATAATAATAATAATAATAATAATAATAATAATAATAATAATAATAATAACAATAATAATAATAATAGTAATAATAATAGTAACAATAATAATAATAATAATAATAATAATAACAATAATAATAATAATAACAATAATAATAATAATAATAATAATAACAATAATAATAATAATAATAATAATAACAATAATAATAATAATAACAATAATAATAATAATAACAATAATAATAATAATAATAATAATAATAATAATAGTAATAACAATAATAATAATAATAATAATAATAATAACAATAATATAATGTGTCACTCTTCGTTAAGGCAGGGGTTCCCAGATGTGCTTGGTGACCCACCAACGGAGGTGTTTTTTGAGTTGGGTTGAACGGTGAAAACCAAACCATCTGACATGGATAATCCTGTGTTCTGATGCTCTAACATGATAACAACATCAGTGGGGGCCTAATTGTCTAGCTTTTATTCAGCTGATTGAAAATTATCAAAGATTATATGCTATAATTGAAAAAGTCCATTATCTTTTCTACATACTTTCTATTTGGTTTTAGTCGTTTAATAAGTTAATACTGAAAATATTTGTTTTTGGCAATGTCATCCCTCGACCCACCTGTACCCCTACCGTGATCCACAAGTGGTCCTGACAGAGTTCACATAGGCTACCAGTAGCAGGACTCATCACCTTCAAATCAGTTTCATTCTAAATAACTGAGCATGTAGCAATATTATCTAAACATTTCCTACAGAGACCATCAGGTCATCATCAATATAAAGGATATGATCTAAACATTTCCTAGAGAGACCATCAGGTCATCATCAATATAAAGGATATTATCTAAACATTTCCTAGAGAGACCATCAGGTCATCATCAATATAAAGGATATTATCTAAACATTTCCTACAGAGACCATCAGGTCATCATCAATATAAAGGATATTATCTAAACATTTCCTACAGAGACCATCAGGTCATCATCAATATAAAGGATATTATCTAAACATTTCCTACAGAGACCATCAGGTCATCATCAATATAAAGGATATTATCTAAACATTTCCTACAGAGACCATCAGGTCATCATCAATATAAAGGATATTATCTAAACATTTCCTACAGAGACCATCAGGTCATCATCAATATAAAGGATATTTAAAAACATTACCTACAGAGACCATCAGGTCATCATCAATATAAAGGATATTATCTAAACATTTCCTACAGAGACCATCAGGTCATCATCAATATAAAGGATATTATCTAAACATTTCCTACAGAGACCATCAGGTCATCATCAATATAAAGGATATTATCTAAACATTTCCTACAGAGACCATCAGGTCATCATCAATATAAAGGATATTATCTAAACATTTCCTACAGAGACCATCAGGTCATCATCAATATAAAGGATATTATCTAAACATTACCTACAGAGACCATCAGGTCATCATCAATATAAAGGATATTATCTAAACATTACCTACAGAGACCATCAGGTCATCATCAATATAAAGGATATTATCTAAACATTACCTACAGAGACCATCAGGTCATCATCAATATAAAGGATATTATCTAAACATTTCCTTCAGAGACCATCAGGTCATCATCAATATAAAGGATATTATCTAAACATTTCCTACAGAGACCATCAGGTCATCATCAATATAAAGGATATTTAAAAACATTACCTACAGAGACCATCAGGTCATCATCAATATAAAGGATATTATCTAAACATTTCCTACAGAGACCATCAGGTCATCATCAATATAAAGGATATTATCTAAACATTTCCTACAGAGACCATCAGGTCATCATCAATATAAAGGATATTATCTAAACATTTCCTACAGAGACCATCAGGTCATCATCAATATAAAGGATATTATCTAAACATTTCCTACAGAGACCATCAGGTCATTCATCAATATAAAGGATATTATCTAAACATTTCCTACAGAGACCATCAGGTCATCATCAATATAAAGGATATTTAAAAACATTACCTACAGAGACCATCAGGTCATCATCAATATAAAGGATATTATCTAAACATTTCCTACAGAGACCATCAGGTCATCATCAATATAAAGGATATTATCTAAACATTTCCTACAGAGACCATCAGGTCATCATCAATATAAAGGATATTATCTAAACATTTCCTACAGAGACCATCAGGTCATCATCAATATAAAGGATATTTAAAAACATTACCTACAGAGACCATCAGGTCATCATCAATATAAAGGATATTATCTAAACATTTCCTACAGAGACCATCAGGTCATCATCAATATAAAGGATATTATCTAAACATTTCCTACAGAGACCATCAGGTCATCATCAATATAAAGGATATTATCTAAACATTTCCTACAGAGACCATCAGGTCATCATCAATATAAAGGATATTATCTAAACATTTCCTACAGAGACCATCAGGTCATCATCAATATAAAGGATATTATCTAAACATTACCTACAGAGACCATCAGGTCATCATCAATATAAAGGATATTATCTAAACATTACCTACAGAGACCATCAGGTCATCATCAATATAAAGGATATTATCTAAACATTACCTACAGAGACCATCAGGTCATCATCAATATAAAGGATATTATCTAAACATTTCCTTCAGAGACCATCAGGTCATCATCAATATAAAGGATATTATCTAAACATTTCCTTCAGAGACCATCAGGTCATCATCAATATAAAGGATATTATCTAAACATTTCCTACAGAGACCATCAGGTCATCATCAATATAAAGGATATTTAAAAACATTACCTACAGAGACCATCAGGTCATCATCAATATAAAGGATATTATCTAAACATTTCCTACAGAGACCATCAGGTCATCATCAATATAAAGGATATTATCTAAACATTTCCTACAGAGACCATCAGGTCATCATCAATATAAAGGATATTATCTAAACATTTCCTACAGAGACCATCAGGTCATCATCAATATAAAGGATATTATCTAAACATTTCCTACAGAGACCATCAGGTCATCATCAATATAAAGGATATTATCTAAACATTTCCTACAGAGACCATCAGGTCATCATCAATATAAAGGATATTATCTAAACATTTCCTACAGAGACCATCAGGTCATTCATCAATATAAAGGATATTATCTAAACATTTCCTACAGAGACCATCAGGTCATCATCAATATAAAGGATATTTAAAAACATTACCTACAGAGACCATCAGGTCATCATCAATATAAAGGATATTATCTAAACATTTCCTACAGAGACCATCAGGTCATCATCAATATAAAGGATATTATCTAAACATTTCCTACAGAGACCATCAGGTCATCATCAATATAAAGGATATTATCTAAACATTTCCTACAGAGACCATCAGGTCATCATCAATATAAAGGATATTTAAAAACATTACCTACAGAGACCATCAGGTCATCATCAATATAAAGGATATTATCTAAACATTTCCTACAGAGACCATCAGGTCATCATCAATATAAAGGATATTATCTAAACATTTCCTACAGAGACCATCAGGTCATCATCAATATAAAGGATATTATCTAAACATTTCCTACAGAGACCATCAGGTCATCATCAATATAAAGGATATTATCTAAACATTTCCTACAGAGACCATCAGGTCATCATCAATATAAAGGATATTATCTAAACATTACCTACAGAGACCATCAGGTCATCATCAATATAAAGGATATTATCTAAACATTACCTACAGAGACCATCAGGTCATCATCAATATAAAGGATATTATCTAAACATTACCTACAGAGACCATCAGGTCATCATCAATATAAAGGATATTATCTAAACATTTCCTTCAGAGACCATCAGGTCATCATCAATATAAAGGATATTATCTAAACATTTCCTACAGAGACCATCAGGTCATCATCAATATAAAGGATATTTAAAAACATTACCTACAGAGACCATCAGGTCAACATCAATATAAAGGATATTATCTAAACATTTCCTACAGAGACCATCAGGTCATCATCAATATAAAGGATATTATCTAAACATTTCCTACAGAGACCATCAGGTCATCATCAATATAAAGGATATTATCTAAACATTTCCTACAGAGACCATCAGGTCATCATCAATATAAAGGATATTATCTAAACATTTCCTACAGAGACCATCAGGTCATCATCAATATAAAGGATATTATCTAAACATTTCCTACAGAGACCATCAGGTCATCATCAATATAAAGGATATTATCTAAACATTTCCTACAGAGACCATCAGGTCATCATCAATATAAAGGATATTATCTAAACATTACCTACAGAGACCATCAGGTCATCATCAATATAAAGGATATTATCTAAACATTACCTACAGAGACCATCAGGTCATCATCAATATAAAGGATATTATCTAAACATTACCTACAGAGACCATCAGGTCATCATCAATATAAAGGATATTATCTAAACATTTCCTTCAGAGACCATCAGGTCATCATCAATATAAAGGATATTATCTAAACATTTCCTACAGAGACCATCAGGTCATCATCAATATAAAGGATATTATCTAAACATTACCTACAGAGACCATCAGGTCATCATCAATATAAAGGATATTATCTAAACATTACCTACAGAGACCATCAGGTCATCATCAATATAAAGGATATTATCTAAACATTACCTACAGAGACCATCAGGTCATCATCAATATAAAGGATATTATCTAAACATTTCCTTCAGAGACCATCAGGTCATCATCAATATAAAGGATATTATCTAAACATTTCCTACAGAGACCATCAGGTCATCATCAATATAAAGGATATTTAAAAACATTACCTACAGAGACCATCAGGTCATCATCAATATAAAGGATATTATCTAAACATTTCCTACAGAGACCATCAGGTCATCATCAATATAAAGGATATTATCTAAACATTTCCTACAGAGACCATCAGGTCATCATCAATATAAAGGATATTATCTAAACATTTCCTACAGAGACCATCAGGTCATCATCAATATAAAGGATATTATCTAAACATTTCCTACAGAGACCATCAGGTCATCATCAATATAAAGGATATTATCTAAACATTTCCTACAGAGACCATCAGGTCATCATCAATATAAAGGATATTATCTAAACATTTCCTACAGAGACCATCAGGTCATTCATCAATATAAAGGATATTATCTAAACATTTCCTACAGAGACCATCAGGTCATCATCAATATAAAGGATATTTAAAAACATTACCTACAGAGACCATCAGGTCATCATCAATATAAAGGAAATTATCTAAACATTTCCTACAGAGACCATCAGGTCATCATCAATATAAAGGATATTATCTAAACATTTCCTACAGAGACCATCAGGTCATCATCAATATAAAGGATATTATCTAAACATTTCCTACAGAGACCATCAGGTCATCATCAATATAAAGGATATTTAAAAACATTACCTACAGAGACCATCAGGTCATCATCAATATAAAGGATATTATCTAAACATTTCCTACAGAGACCATCAGGTCATCATCAATATAAAGGATATTATCTAAACATTTCCTACAGAGACCATCAGGTCATCATCAATATAAAGGATATTATCTAAACATTTCCTACAGAGACCATCAGGTCATCATCAATATAAAGGATATTATCTAAACATTTCCTACAGAGACCATCAGGTCATCATCAATATAAAGGATATTATCTAAACATTACCTACAGAGACCATCAGGTCATCATCAATATAAAGGATATTATCTAAACATTACCTACAGAGACCATCAGGTCATCATCAATATAAAGGATATTATCTAAACATTACCTACAGAGACCATCAGGTCATCATCAATATAAAGGATATTATCTAAACATTTCCTTCAGAGACCATCAGGTCATCATCAATATAAAGGATATTATCTAAACATTTCCTACAGAGACCATCAGGTCATCATCAATATAAAGGATATTTAAAAACATTACCTACAGAGACCATCAGGTCAACATCAATATAAAGGATATTATCTAAACATTTCCTACAGAGACCATCAGGTCATCATCAATATAAAGGATATTATCTAAACATTTCCTAGAGAGACCATCAGGTCATCATCAATATAAAGGATATTATCTAAACATTTCCTAGAGAGACCATCAGGTCATCATCAATATAAAGGATATTATCTAAACATTTCCTACAGAGACCATCAGGTCATCATCAATATAAAGGATATTATCTAAACATTTCCTACAGAGACCATCAGGTCATCATCAATATAAAGGATATTATCTAAACATTTCCTACAGAGACCATCAGGTCATCATCAATATAAAGGATATTATCTAAACATTTCCTACAGAGACCATCAGGTCATCATCAATATAAAGGATATTATCTAAACATTTCCTACAGAGACCATCAGGTCATCATCAATATAAAGGATATTTAAAAACATTACCTACAGAGACCATCAGGTCATCATCAATATAAAGGATATTATCTAAACATTCCCTACAGAGACCATCAGGTCATCATCAATATAAAGGATATTATCTAAACATTTCCTACAGAGACCATCAGGTCATCATCAATATAAAGGATATTATCTAAACATTTCCTACAGAGACCATCAGGTCATCATCAATATAAAGGATATTATCTAAACATTACCTACAGAGACCATCAGGTCATCATCAATATAAAGGATATTATCTAAACATTACCTACAGAGACCATCAGGTCATCATCAATATAAAGGATATTATCTAAACATTTCCTTCAGAGACCATCAGGTCATCATCAATATAAAGGATATTATCTAAACATTTCCTACAGAGACCATCAGGTCATCATCAATATAAAGGATATTTAAAAACATTACCTACAGAGACCATCAGGTCATCATCAATATAAAGGATATTATCTAAACATTTCCTACAGAGACCATCAGGTCATCATCAATATAAAGGATATTATCTAAACATTTCCTACAGAGACCATCAGGTCATCATCAATATAAAGGATATTATCTAAACATTTCCTACAGAGACCATCAGGTCATCATCAATATAAAGGATATTATCTAAACATTTCCTACAGAGACCATCAGGTCATTCATCAATATAAAGGATATTATCTAAACATTTCCTACAGAGACCATCAGGTCATCATCAATATAAAGGATATTTAAAAACATTACCTACAGAGACCATCAGGTCATCATCAATATAAAGGATATTATCTAAACATTTCCTACAGAGACCATCAGGTCATCATCAATATAAAGGATATTATCTAAACATTTCCTACAGAGACCATCAGGTCATCATCAATATAAAGGATATTATCTAAACATTTCCTACAGAGACCATCAGGTCATCATCAATATAAAGGATATTTAAAAACATTACCTACAGAGACCATCAGGTCATCATCAATATAAAGGATATTATCTAAACATTTCCTACAGAGACCATCAGGTCATCATCAATATAAAGGATATTATCTAAACATTTCCTACAGAGACCATCAGGTCATCATCAATATAAAGGATATTATCTAAACATTTCCTACAGAGACCATCAGGTCATCATCAATATAAAGGATATTATCTAAACATTTCCTACAGAGACCATCAGGTCATCATCAATATAAAGGATATTATCTAAACATTTCCTACAGAGACCATCAGGTCATCATCAATATAAAGGATATTATCTAAACATTTCCTACAGAGACCATCAGGTCATCATCAATATAAAGGATATTATCTAAACATTTCCTACAGAGACCATCAGGTCATCATCAATATAAAGGATATTATCTAAACATTTCCTACAGAGACCATCAGGTCATCATCAATATAAAGGATATTATCTAAACATTTCCTACAGAGACCATCAGGTCATCATCAATATAAAGGATATTATCTAAACATTTCCTACAGAGACCATCAGGTCATCATCAATATAAAGGATATTATCTAAACATTTCCTACAGAGACCATCAGGTCATCATCAATATAAAGGATATTATCTAAACATTTCCTACAGAGACCATCAGGTCATCATCAATATAAAGGATATTATCTAAACATTTCCTACAGAGACCATCAGGTCATCATCAATATAAAGGATATTATCTAAACATTACCTACAGAGACCATCAGGTCATCATCAATATAAAGGATATTATCTAAACATTACCTACAGAGACCATCAGGTCATCATCAATATAAAGGATATTATCTAAACATTACCTACAGAGACCATCAGGTCATCATCAATATAAAGGATATTATCTAAACATTTCCTTCAGAGACCATCAGGTCATCATCAATATAAAGGATATTATCTAAACATTTCCTACAGAGACCATCAGGTCATCATCAATATAAAGGATATTATCTAAACATTACCTACAGAGACCATCAGGTCATCATCAATATAAAGGATATTATCTAAACATTACCTACAGAGACCATCAGGTCATCATCAATATAAAGGATATTATCTAAACATTACCTACAGAGACCATCAGGTCATCATCAATATAAAGGATATTATCTAAACATTTCCTTCAGAGACCATCAGGTCATCATCAATATAAAGGATATTATCTAAACATTTCCTACAGAGACCATCAGGTCATCATCAATATAAAGGATATTTAAAAACATTACCTACAGAGACCATCAGGTCATCATCAATATAAAGGATATTATCTAAACATTTCCTACAGAGACCATCAGGTCATCATCAATATAAAGGATATTATCTAAACATTTCCTACAGAGACCATCAGGTCATCATCAATATAAAGGATATTATCTAAACATTTCCTACAGAGACCATCAGGTCATCATCAATATAAAGGATATTATCTAAACATTTCCTACAGAGACCATCAGGTCATCATCAATATAAAGGATATTATCTAAACATTTCCTACAGAGACCATCAGGTCATCATCAATATAAAGGATATTATCTAAACATTTCCTACAGAGACCATCAGGTCATTCATCAATATAAAGGATATTATCTAAACATTTCCTACAGAGACCATCAGGTCATCATCAATATAAAGGATATTTAAAAACATTACCTACAGAGACCATCAGGTCATCATCAATATAAAGGATATTATCTAAACATTTCCTACAGAGACCATCAGGTCATCATCAATATAAAGGATATTATCTAAACATTTCCTACAGAGACCATCAGGTCATCATCAATATAAAGGATATTATCTAAACATTTCCTACAGAGACCATCAGGTCATCATCAATATAAAGGATATTTAAAAACATTACCTACAGAGACCATCAGGTCATCATCAATATAAAGGATATTATCTAAACATTTCCTACAGAGACCATCAGGTCATCATCAATATAAAGGATATTATCTAAACATTTCCTACAGAGACCATCAGGTCATCATCAATATAAAGGATATTATCTAAACATTTCCTACAGAGACCATCAGGTCATCATCAATATAAAGGATATTATCTAAACATTTCCTACAGAGACCATCAGGTCATCATCAATATAAAGGATATTATCTAAACATTACCTACAGAGACCATCAGGTCATCATCAATATAAAGGATATTATCTAAACATTACCTACAGAGACCATCAGGTCATCATCAATATAAAGGATATTATCTAAACATTACCTACAGAGACCATCAGGTCATCATCAATATAAAGGATATTATCTAAACATTTCCTTCAGAGACCATCAGGTCATCATCAATATAAAGGATATTATCTAAACATTTCCTACAGAGACCATCAGGTCATCATCAATATAAAGGATATTTAAAAACATTACCTACAGAGACCATCAGGTCAACATCAATATAAAGGATATTATCTAAACATTTCCTACAGAGACCATCAGGTCATCATCAATATAAAGGATATTATCTAAACATTTCCTACAGAGACCATCAGGTCATCATCAATATAAAGGATATTATCTAAACATTTCCTACAGAGACCATCAGGTCATCATCAATATAAAGGATATTATCTAAACATTTCCTACAGAGACCATCAGGTCATCATCAATATAAAGGATATTATCTAAACATTTCCTACAGAGACCATCAGGTCATCATCAATATAAAGGATATTATCTAAACATTTCCTACAGAGACCATCAGGTCATCATCAATATAAAGGATATTATCTAAACATTACCTACAGAGACCATCAGGTCATCATCAATATAAAGGATATTATCTAAACATTACCTACAGAGACCATCAGGTCATCATCAATATAAAGGATATTATCTAAACATTACCTACAGAGACCATCAGGTCATCATCAATATAAAGGATATTATCTAAACATTTCCTTCAGAGACCATCAGGTCATCATCAATATAAAGGATATTATCTAAACATTTCCTACAGAGACCATCAGGTCATCATCAATATAAAGGATATTATCTAAACATTACCTACAGAGACCATCAGGTCATCATCAATATAAAGGATATTATCTAAACATTACCTACAGAGACCATCAGGTCATCATCAATATAAAGGATATTATCTAAACATTACCTACAGAGACCATCAGGTCATCATCAATATAAAGGATATTATCTAAACATTTCCTTCAGAGACCATCAGGTCATCATCAATATAAAGGATATTATCTAAACATTTCCTACAGAGACCATCAGGTCATCATCAATATAAAGGATATTTAAAAACATTACCTACAGAGACCATCAGGTCATCATCAATATAAAGGATATTATCTAAACATTTCCTACAGAGACCATCAGGTCATCATCAATATAAAGGATATTATCTAAACATTTCCTACAGAGACCATCAGGTCATCATCAATATAAAGGATATTATCTAAACATTTCCTACAGAGACCATCAGGTCATCATCAATATAAAGGATATTATCTAAACATTTCCTACAGAGACCATCAGGTCATCATCAATATAAAGGATATTATCTAAACATTTCCTACAGAGACCATCAGGTCATCATCAATATAAAGGATATTATCTAAACATTTCCTACAGAGACCATCAGGTCATTCATCAATATAAAGGATATTATCTAAACATTTCCTACAGAGACCATCAGGTCATCATCAATATAAAGGATATTTAAAAACATTACCTACAGAGACCATCAGGTCATCATCAATATAAAGGATATTATCTAAACATTTCCTACAGAGACCATCAGGTCATCATCAATATAAAGGATATTATCTAAACATTTCCTACAGAGACCATCAGGTCATCATCAATATAAAGGATATTATCTAAACATTTCCTACAGAGACCATCAGGTCATCATCAATATAAAGGATATTTAAAAACATTACCTACAGAGACCATCAGGTCATCATCAATATAAAGGATATTATCTAAACATTTCCTACAGAGACCATCAGGTCATCATCAATATAAAGGATATTATCTAAACATTTCCTACAGAGACCATCAGGTCATCATCAATATAAAGGATATTATCTAAACATTTCCTACAGAGACCATCAGGTCATCATCAATATAAAGGATATTATCTAAACATTTCCTACAGAGACCATCAGGTCATCATCAATATAAAGGATATTATCTAAACATTACCTACAGAGACCATCAGGTCATCATCAATATAAAGGATATTATCTAAACATTACCTACAGAGACCATCAGGTCATCATCAATATAAAGGATATTATCTAAACATTACCTACAGAGACCATCAGGTCATCATCAATATAAAGGATATTATCTAAACATTTCCTTCAGAGACCATCAGGTCATCATCAATATAAAGGATATTATCTAAACATTTCCTACAGAGACCATCAGGTCATCATCAATATAAAGGATATTTAAAAACATTACCTACAGAGACCATCAGGTCAACATCAATATAAAGGATATTATCTAAACATTTCCTACAGAGACCATCAGGTCATCATCAATATAAAGGATATTATCTAAACATTTCCTACAGAGACCATCAGGTCATCATCAATATAAAGGATATTATCTAAACATTTCCTACAGAGACCATCAGGTCATCATCAATATAAAGGATATTATCTAAACATTTCCTTCAGAGACCATCAGGTCATCATCAATATAAAGGATATTATCTAAACATTTCCTACAGAGACCATCAGGTCATCATCAATATAAAGGATATTATCTAAACATTTCCTACAGAGACCATCAGGTCATCATCAATATAAAGGATATTATCTAAACATTTCCTACAGAGACCATCAGGTCATCATCAATATAAAGGATATTATCTAAACATTTCCTACAGAGACCATCAGGTCATCATCAATATAAAGGATATTATCTAAACATTTCCTACAGAGACCATCAGGTCATCATCAATATAAAGGATATTATCTAAACATTTCCTACAGAGACCATCAGGTCATTCATCAATATAAAGGATATTATCTAAACATTTCCTACAGAGACCATCAGGTCATCATCAATATAAAGGATATTTAAAAACATTACCTACAGAGACCATCAGGTCATCATCAATATAAAGGATCATATCTCAAGCCTGCGCTCTCTATTGAATGTTTGACGACTTAACTTCATAATAATTAGCCTAGACTTACCAGAGTCTGTCTGTCTTTCCTTCAAATCAACACATTTATCCGACTTCTAATTGTACTGAGAAATATGTGCCGCAGTTTCTACAGCCATTTTTTAACTGCGTGGGCTACAAACTTATTTATAATTTCATGTGAGGAAATCACATATTTTCTGACGCTCTTGCAGAGGAAGTAGTCTATATTACAAACTTCAAAATCCTTTTTATATTAATCTCAAATACACTACAAGTTTTAAATTCCCTACATTGCAGGAAAGTTCTCATGCAAAAGGTTATACAGTTCAGATCCTGTACAGGGTTTGTCTTTGGTTTCGGGAAGGCTGAAAGATAACATTGAAATCCCCCCAAGTATTGAAAACAGGATGTTAACTTAGTCACAAGGTTGCGCTAACTACAGTAGTGTTGCAAAATCCTTTACACCCCACTCTTCCCCATCAGTCTTAAGAACAAAACATGTGGTTTAATGTAGATACATTTAGATACAACAGAAACAATATGTGGTATTCTCAACTTCTCTTTTAACAGAACAGAGACATTTCAGAGGAAAGAATGGTGGGAAGTGTTATAGGAGGACGGGTTCATTTTTATGGCTGAAATGGAATAAATAAATGAATTCCATTTATTCCATTCCAGTCTTTACACTGAGCCTGTCCTCATATTGCTCCTCCACCAGCCTCCTCTGGTTTGTATGTGAAAGTATGCAGGTATTCATGTTGTTGTGGAGGCAAATTATATTTAAACAAAATACTTTTAAAAGGTATAATGCAGCCGTAAAAATAAAATAAAATCAGATGTGAAAATGGTGCATTTCTAAGTTTTATAGAAAAAATATGAAGTTAAAAAGTTCTACCTGATGACATCATCAAAAGTTGAATCATTTTAAAAGCAGTGATTTTTCAAACAGAATTAGATTGTCAGTGGTGTGGGGAGCAATAAAATGTCCTCTACTGGGCTAGAAACTCATTGCAGGTTTTGAAAATCACCGTTTTTAAAGAGTTTTCTTCTTATTTTATTTAACTACAGATCATAGAAATGTGAAAGGTGCTGTTTTCAGAAATATAGATACTGTTTTGGTGCTGGAGAGGATGAAATATGAGGTTGAAAAGTGCAGGACTTGCCTTTTAACACTAGAATCAGACCTGCTCCCTGACTTTTAACACTAGAATCAGACCTGCTCCCTGACTTTTAACACTAGAATCAGTCCTGCTCCCTGACTTTTAACACTAGAATCAGTCCTGCTCCCTGACTTTTAACACTAGAATCAGACCTGCTCCCTGCCTTTTAACACTAGAATCAGTCCTGCTCCCTGACTTTTAACACTAGAATCAGTCCTGCTCCCTGACTTTTAACACTAGAATCAGACCTGCTCCCTGACTTTTAACACTAGAATCAGTACTGCTCCTCCTAAATGTTTGTATTTTACACTGCTCATTTGTGTGAATTTTGAAATCAAGAAGAGAAAAGATCCTTTTGACCAGTTTATTTCCCACCTACTACCTGCCCACCAAGACAATGTGCTGTTGGACCTTGGTACCCAGCCAGCCACTAATGAGTCTCCCTTTCCTCACTGAATAAATGGGCCGTAATTGTGCACCTTATATGATAATATACGTTTTTACCTTTATTTAACTAGGCAAATCAGTTTTTGAACAAATTCTTATTTTCAATGACGGCCTAGGAACAGTGGGTTAACTGCCTTGTTCAGGGGCAGAACGACAGATTTTTACCTTCTCAGCTCAGGGATTCGATCCAGCAACCTTTCAAGTACTGGCTCAACACTTTAACCACTAGGCTGCCTGCCGCCTCTACACTCTAACCACTAGGCTACCTACCACCTCTACACTCTAACCACTAGACTACCTGCCGCCTCTACACTCTAACCACTAGGCTACCTGCCGCCTCTACACTCTAACCACTAGACTATCTGCCGCCTCTACACTCTAACCACTAGGCTACCTGCCGCCTCTACACTCTAACCACTAGGCTACCTGCCGCCTCTACACTCTAACCACTAGGCTACCTGCTGCCCCTACACTCTAACCACTAGGCTACCTGCCGCCCCTCCACTCTAACCACTAGGCTACCTGCCGCCCCTCCACTCTAACCACTAGGCTACCTGCCGCCCCTCCACTCTAACCACTAGGCTCCCTGCCCCCCCTCCACTCTAACCACTAGGCTCCCTGCCCCCCCTCCACTCTAACCACTAGGCTACCTGCCGCCTCTACACTCTAACCACTAGGCTACCTGCCGCCTCTACACTCTAACCACTAGGCTACCTGCCGCCTCTACACTCTAACCACTAGGCTACCTGCCGCCCCTCCACTCTAACCACTAGGTTACCTGTCGTCCCCAAATGAGGCCTAACTGAATGATAAGAAGGATGAAGGGGTTGATGTAATGTAGAAAGACAAAAGTGTAATGATGAGTTTGTGTTATGCCTATTTATCAGCAGCAAATCATTTGACCACACCCCCTTGTGGGTTAATAATATTCTCTTTTATGTTTTACTTTCCACAAATCAACTGTTGTGGGTCTGTTTTATTGACTGTAACTCGAACACTAATCACATGTATTGTAAGGAAATGAACACATGCTATGAGTTACAGTAGGCCTTTAGAGTGATGTAAAACATGTCCTGGACTCTGTTCAAGTTGATGAGCGGGAAACAAATGATAACAGTCAACCTTCACAGCCGGCCCATCGACACTACTCCTAAACTATACCAAAACTAATTTCACACATGATAAGAGTTATCCTGATCAGCTGGCCCATCGACACTACTCCTAAACTGTACCAAAACTAATTTCACACATGATAAGAGTTATCCTGATCAGCTGGCCCATCGACACTACTCCTAAACTATACCAAAACTAATTTCACACATGATAAGAGTTATCCTGATCAGCTGGCCCATCGACACTACTCCTAAACTATACCAAAACTAATTTCACACATGATAAGAGTTATCCTGATCAGCTGGCCCATCGACACTACTCCTAAACTATACCAAAACTAATTTCACACATGATAAGAGTTATCCTGATCAGCTGGCCCATCGACACTACTCCTAAACTATACCAAAACTAATTTCACACATGATAAGAGTTATCCTGATCAGCTGGCCCATCGACACTACTCCTAAACTATACCACAACTAATTTCACACATGATAAGAGTTATCCTGATCAGCTGGCCCATCGACACTACTCCTAAACTGTACCAAAACTAATTTCACACATGATAAGAGTTATCCTGATCAGCTGGCCCATCGACACTACTCCTAAACTATACCAAAACTAATTTCACACATGATAAGAGTTATCCTGATCAGCTGGCCCATCGACACTACTCCTAAACTATACCAAAACTAATTTCACACATGATAAGAGTTATCCTGATCAGCTGGCCCATCGACACTACTCCTAAACTATACCAAAACTAATTTCACACATGATAAGAGTTATCCTGATCAGCTGGCCCATCGACACTACTCCTAAACTGTACCAAAACTAATTTCACACATGATAAGAGTTATCCTGATCAGCTGGCCCATCGACACTACTCCTAAACTATACCAAAACTAATTTCACACATGATAAGAGTTATCCTGATCAGCTGGCCCATCGACACTACTCCTAAACTATACCAAAACTAATTTCACACATGATAAGAGTTATCCTGATCAGCTGGCCCATCGACACTACTCCTAAACTGTACCAAAACTAATTTCACACATGATAAGAGTTATCCTGATCAGCTGGCCCATCGACACTACTCCTAAACTATACCAAAACTAATTTCACACATGATAAGAGTTATCCTGATCAGCTGGCCCATCGACACTACTCCTAAACTATACCAAAACTAATTTCACACATGATAAGAGTTATCCTGATCAGCTGGCCCATCGACACTACTCCTAAACTATACCAAAACTAATTTCACACATGATAAGTTATCCTGATCAGCTGGCCCATCGACACTACTCCTAAACTGTACCAAAACTAATTTCACACATGATAAGAGTTATCCTGATCAGCTGGCCCATCGACACTACTCCTAAACTATACCAAAACTAATTTCACACATGATAAGAGTTATCCTGATCAGCTGGCCCATCGACACTACTCCTAAACTGTACCAAAACTAATTTCACACATGATAAGAGTTATCCTGATCAGCTGGCCCATCGACACTACTCCTAAACTATACCAAAACTAATTTCACACATCAAAATAGTTATCCTGTAGACAAGGTTACGTTTACAATAATCTGATGAGTGACAATATTAGGCCTATCAGTTGTCATATTGAACATGAAGAGATGTGAGCATCTTGTAATTGACAGATGCAGTGAAAGGAGCATCTCTTTATCAAATCCTCCTTCAGAGTCACATGCAGGTAACACATTGTGATTTCTATATAGTACTGTATCTGAAAGAGCATATTCTGCAGGTTAAACATTGTGATTTCTATATAATACTGTATCTGAAAGAGCAGATTCTGCAGGTAAAACATTGTGATTTCTATATAATACTGTATCTGAGAGAGCAGATTCTGCAGGTTAAACATTGTGATTTCTATATAGTACTGTATCTGAAAGAGCAGATTCTGCAGGTTAAACATTGTGATTTCTATATAATACTGTATCTGAAAGAGCAGATTCTGCAGGTTAAACATTGTGATTTCTATATAGTACTGTATCAGAGAGCAGATTCTGCAGGTTAAACATTGTGTTTCTATATAGTACTGTATCTGAAAGAGCATATTCTGCAGTTTCCTTGACACTTACCTTTATCAAATAACTCTCAACATTCAAGAGGTGCAGCTTTATTTCCAAAGTTCAATTTTTCTTCAACAATATCCGTGTTGTCCATGTTTTAATCACATGACCACTCCAGCAGCAGCATTGATCTGGCAACTAAGCAAAAACTATTAACATAATCAAATTAAAATCTGCTATTCTGTCGTCAATGGATGAACGGCCAATAGAAACCAGATAGAAACTGATCGTGGTGCATGTGACTTCAGTTCTGGTTAGCCACAGATGTCCAAACCAACTTGCTCAAGGTCTTTCCATGTCTGGGGAAAGATGAAACCAGGCCAGCGGGTGAGTGACTGTCTGAGACTGTCTGAGACTGTGGTTTTGAGTCATGTGGAGGCTTACATGGGCAAAGGCAGAAATGTGACTGTGGACAGCTTCTTCACATCAGTTTCCCTGTCAGACAAGTCGATTGCAAAGAACACTAGCCTTCTCAGAATAGTGAACAAACAAAGGGGGGAGCTGCCCTCCTCTGCGCAAAACAAAATATCTGCTGAGAGAGGTAAAGCAACACTCACAGTGTGATGGAGAGTGGTAAAGCAACACTCACAGTGTGATGGAGAGAGGTAAAGCAACACTCACAGTGTGATGGAGAGTGGTAAAGCAACACTCACAGTGTGATGGAGAGAGGTAAAGCAACACTCACAGTGTGATGGAGAGTGGTAAAACAACACTCACGGTGTGATGGAGCGAGGTAATGCAACACTCACAGTGTGATGGAGAGAGGTAAAGCAACACTCACGGTGTGATGGAGAGAGGTAAAGCAACACTCACAGTGTACAGATGTAAAATAAATAAGTGTTTGCTTCCTCAGCACGATGCACCTCACTGTTGCCACCGTCAGTGACCAGAAGAAGAAACCGGAGACAGTAACAGACTACAATCACACAAAGGTTTAAACAGTATCTCTACCATCTAGCCAGGCCATTACAGTATATACAGTATCTCTACCATCTAGCCAGGTCATTACAGTATATACAGTATCTCTACCATCTAGCCAGGTCATTACAGTATATACAGTATCTCTACCATCTAGCCAGGCCATTACAGTATATACAGTATCTCTACCATCTAGCCAGGCCATTACAGTATATACAGTATCTCTACCATCTAGCCAGGTCATTACAGTATATACAGTATCTCTACCATCTAGCCAGGCCATTACAGTATATACAGTATCTCTACCATCTAGCCAGGTCATTACAGTATATACAGTATCTCTACCATCTAGCCAGGCCATTACAGTATATACAGTATCTCTACCATCTAGCCAGGTCATTACAGTATATACAGTATTTCTACCATCTAGCCAGGCCATTACAGTATATACAGTATCTCTACCATCTAGCCAGGTCATTACAGTATATACAGTATCTCTACCATCTAGCCAGGTCATTACAGTATATACAGTATCTCTACCATCTAGCCAGGTCATTACAGTATATACAGTATCTCTACCATCTAGCCAGGCCATTACAGTATATACAGTATCTCTACCATCTAGCCAGGTCATTACAGTATATACAGTATCTCTACCATCTAGCCAGGTCATTACAGTATATACAGTATCTCTACCATCTAGCCAGGCCATTACAGTATATACAGTATCTCTACCATCTAGCCAGGCCATTACAGTATATACAGTATCTCTACCATCTAGCCAGGTCATTACAGTATATACAGTATCTCTACCATCTAGCCAGGCCATTACAGTATATACAGTATCTCTACCATCTAGCCAGGTCATTACAGTATATACAGTATCTCTACCATCTAGCCAGGTCATTACAGTATATACAGTATCTCTACCATCTAGCCAGGTCATTACAGTATATACAGTATCTCTACCATCTAGCCAGGCCATTACAGTATATACAGTATCTCTACCATCTAGCCAGGTCATTACAGTATATACAGTATCTCTACCATCTAGCCAGGCCATTACAGTATATACAGTATCTCTACCATCTAGCCAGGCCATTACAGTATATACAGTATCTCTACCATCTAGCCAGGCCATTACAGTATATACAGTATCTCTACCATCTAGCCAGGCCATTACAGTATATACAGTATCTCTACCATCTAGCCAGGCCATTACAGTATATACAGTATCTCTACCATCTAGCCAGGTCATTACAGTATATACAGTATCTCTAACATCTAGCCAGGCCATTACAGTATATACAGTATCTCTACCATCTAGCCAGGTCATTACAGTATATACAGTATCTCTACCATCTAGCCAGGCCATTACAGTATATACAGTATCTCTACCATATACAGGCACCAACTAGTATCCCCTTTATGATCTAGCCAGGCCATTACAGTATATACAGTATCTCTACCATCTAGCCAGGTCATTACAGTATATACAGTATCTCTACCATCTAGCCAGGCCATTACAGTATATACAGTATCTCTACCATCTAGCCAGGTCATTACAGTATATACAGTATCTCTACCATCTAGCCAGGCCATTACAGTATATACAGTATCTCTACCATCTAGCCAGGCCATTACAGTATATACAGTATCTCTACCATCTAGCCAGGCCATTACAGTATATACAGTATCTCTACCATCTAGCCAGGCCATTACAGTATATACAGTATCTCTACCATCTAGCCAGGCCATTACAGTATATACAGTATCTCTACCATCTAGCCAGGTCATTACAGTATATACAGTATCTCTACCATCTAGCCAGGCCATTACAGTATATACAGTATCTCTACCATCTAGCCAGGCCATTACAGTATATACAGTATCTCTACCATCTAGCCAGGCCATTACAGTATATACAGTATCTCTACCATCTAGCCAGGCCATTACAGTATATACAGTATCTCTACCATCTAGCCAGGCCATTACAGTATATACAGTATCTCTACCATCTAGCCAGGTCATTACAGTATATACAGTATCTCTACCATCTAGCCAGGCCATTACAGTATATACAGTATCTCTACCATCTAGCCAGGTCATTACAGTATATACAGTATCTCTACCATCTAGCCAGGCCATTACAGTATATACAGTATCTCTACCATCTAGCCAGGCCATTACAGTATATACAGTATCTCTACCATCTAGCCAGGTCATTACAGTATATACAGTATCTCTACCATCTAGCCAGGTCATTACAGTATATACAGTATCTCTACCATCTAGCCAGGCCATTACAGTATATACAGTATCTCTACCATCTAGCCAGGTCATTACAGTATATACAGTATCTCTACCATCTAGCCAGGCCATTACAGTATATACAGTATCTCTACCATCTAGCCAGGTCATTACAGTATATACAGTATCTCTACCATCTAGCCAGGTCATTACAGTATATACAGTATCTCTACCATCTAGCCAGGTCATTACAGTATATACAGTATCTCTACCATCTAGCCAGGCCATTACAGTATATACAGTATCTCTACCATCTAGCCAGGCCATTACAGTATATACAGTATCTCTACCATCTAGCCAGGCCATTACAGTATATACAGTATCTCTACCATCTAGCCAGGCCATTACAGTATATACAGTATCTCTACCATCTAGCCAGGTCATTACAGTATATACAGTATCTCTACCATCTAGCCAGGCCATTACAGTATATACAGTATCTCTACCATCTAGCCAGGTCATTACAGTATATACAGTATCTCTACCATCTAGCCAGGTCATTACAGTATATACAGTATCTCTACCATCTAGCCAGGTCATTACAGTATATACAGTATCTCTACCATCTAGCCAGGTCATTACAGTATATACAGTATCTCTACCATCTAGTCAGGTCATTACAGTATATACAGTATCTCTACCATCTAGCCAGGCCATTACAGTATATACAGTATCTCTACCATCTAGCCAGGCCATTACAGTATATACAGTATCTCTACCATCTAGCCAGGTCATTACAGTATATACAGTATCTCTACCATCTAGCCAGGCCATTACAGTATATACAGTATCTCTACCATCTAGCCAGGCCATTACAGTATATACAGTATCTCTACCATCTAGCCAGGCCATTACAGTATATACAGTATCTCTACCATCTAGCCAGGTCATTACAGTATATACAGTATCTCTACCATATACAGACACCAACTAGTATCCCCTTTATGATCTAGCCAGGTCATTACAGTATATACAGTATCTCTACCATATACAGACACCAACTAGTATCCCCTTTATGATCTAGCCAGGTCATTACAGTATATACAGTATCTCTACCATATACAGACACCAACTAGTATCCCCTTTATGATCTAGCCAGGTCATTACAGTATATACAGTATCTCTACCATATACAGACACCAACTAGTATCCCCTTTATGATCTAGCCAGGTCATTACAGTATATACAGTATCTCTACCATATACAGACACCAACTAGTATCCCCTTTATGTTCTAGCCAGGTCATTACAGTATATACAGTATCTCTACCATATACAGACACCAACTAGTATCCCCTTTATGATCTAGCCAGGTCATTACAGTATATACAGTATCTCTACCATATACAGACACCAACTAGTATCCCCTTTATGATCTAGCCAGGTCATTACAGTATATACAGTATCTCTACCATCTGCCAGACACCAACTAGTATCCCCTTTATGTTCTAGCCAGGTCATTACAGTATATACAGTATCTCTACCATATACAGACACCAACTAGTATCCCCTTTATGATCTAGCCAGGTCATTACAGTATATACAGTATCTCTACCATATACAGACACCAACTAGTATCCCCTTTATGATCTAGCCAGGTCATTACAGTATATACAGTATCTCTACCATATACAGACACCAACTAGTATCCCCTTTATGATCTAGCCAGGCCATTACAGTATATACAGTATCTCTACCATATACAGACACCAACTAGTATCCCCTTTATGATCTAGCCAGGTCATTACAGTATATACAGTATCTCTACCATATACAGACACCAACTAGTATCCCCTTTATGATCTAGCCAGGTCATTACAGTATATACAGTATCTCTACCATATACAGACACCAACTAGTATCCCCTTTATGATCTAGCCAGGTCATTACAGTATATACAGTATCTCTACCATCTGCCAGACACCAACTAGTATCCCCTTTATGATCTAGCCAGGTCATTACAGTATATACAGTATCTCTACCATCTGCCAGACACCAACTAGTATCCCCTTTATGATCTAGCCAGGTCATTACAGTATATACAGTATCTCTACCATATACAGACACCAACTAGTATCCCCTTTATGATCTATCCAGGTCATTACAGTATATATAGTATCTCTACCATCTGCCAGACACCAACTAGTATCCCCTTTATGATCTAGCCAGGTCATTACAGTATATACAGTATCTCTACCATATACAGACACCAACTAGTATCCCCTTTATGATCTAGCCAGGTCATTACAGTATATACAGTATCTCTACCATATACAGACACCAACTAGTATCCCCTTTATTATCTAGCCAGGTCATTACAGTATATACAGTATCTCTACCATATACAGACACCAACTAGTATCCCCTTTATGATCTAGCCAGGTCATTACAGTATATACAGTATCTCTACCATATACAGACACCAACTAGTATCCCCTTTATGATCTAGCCAGGTCATTACAGTATATACAGTATCTCTACCATATACAGACACCAACTAGTATCCCCTTTATGATCTAGCCAGGTCATTACAGTATATACAGTATCTCTACCATATACAGACCGTCTTCCATCTGCCAGACACCAACTAGTATCCCCTTTATTATATTACATTCATATTATTACTTTTAGATGTCAAGACTCTGTAAAATGAGGTACTTGCTGCTGGACTGTTGCAGTGTTCTACAATGTGCTCGACATGGCTGCTATCAACACGTGTTGTACAAGCAATGCCTTGTCAAGACAGTCAGCAGGAGAGATTTCATGATGGATCTGGCATGTGAGCTTTGTGAGAACCACATGAACGCAGAGAAAGAAGCTACAGTCACCAAGCAGGAAGCAGGTCCTGCTCTCCCTTTTCCCCCCAGGCACCACATCTCCCTCGGGGGAGAAAGAAGCTACAGTCACCAAGCAGGAAGCAGGTCCTGTTCTCTCTCTTCCCCCAGGCACCACATCTCCCTCGGGGGAGAAAGAAGCTACAGTCACCAAGCAGGAAGCAGGTCCTGCTCTCCCTTTTCCCCCAGGCACCACATCTCCCTCGGGGGAGAAAGAAGCTACAGTCACCAAGCAGGAAGCAGGTCCTGTTCTCCCTTTTCCCCCAGGCACCACATCTCCCTCGGGGGAGAAAGAAGCTACAGTCACCAAGCAGGAAGCAGGTCCTGCTCTCCCTTTTCCCCCAGGCACCACATCTCCCTCGGGGGAGAAAGAAGCTACAGTCACCAAGCAGGAAGCAGGTCCTGTTCTCCCTTTTCCCCCAGGCACCACATCTCCCTCGGGGGAGAAAGAAGCTACAGTCACCAAGCAGGAAGCAGGTCCTGCTCTCCCTTTTCCCCCAGGCACCACATCTCCCTCGGGGGAGAAAGAAGCTACAGTCACCAAGCAGGCAGCAGATCCTGTTCTCCCTTTTCCCCCAGGCACCACATCTCCCTCGGGGGAGAAAGAAGCTACAGTCACCAAGCAGGCAGCAGGTCCTGCTCTCTCTCTTCCCCCAGGCACCACATCTCCCTCGGGGGAGAAAGAAGCTACAGTCACCAAGCAGGCAGCAGGTCCTGCTCTCCCTTTTCCCCCAGGCACCACATCTCCCTCGGGGGAGAAAGAAGACACAGTCACCAAGCAGGAAGCAGGTCCTGTTCTCCCTTTTCCCCCAGGCACCACATCTCCCTCGGGGGAGAAAGAAGCTACAGTCACCAAGCAGGAAGCAGGTCCTGTTCTCCCTCTTCCCCCAGGCACCACATCTCCCTCGGGGGAGAAAGAAGACAGAATGTCAAGTCGGCAGGTGCCCACCGAACAAGGCCAATGAAAACCGATTAGATTTGTTTGTGGACGCGAAGCATAAAGAGAAGATGGGATTGATTCACGTGTAAAGGCGCGGTACAGTGTCTGATACAATCAACAAATTATTGTTTTAATATCTTGTCATCAATATATTTCCACAAATATTTATTTATGAAATTCATCTTTTACAATTGTTCCCTGGTGCTTTTGATTAGGAATACAGCAAATCGTTTCACCAGCGGACCTGGCTGGTTTTATTATTATTATAGATTTTGTTGTTTCTAATTTGTCAAAAGAAACTGTAAATTGACTTTATTAATTACTATAACTCCATTACTAATCGAATCTACAAATACAGTTGATCAAATGGATTACGCTGTAGTGTTTTATTGTCAGGGAAATAGGCTGTAGGACAATTTGATTTTCTACTTTGTAGAATTAACAATTGTTGTTATTTTATTTATATATTTCCACTCATATTTCTTCATGTAATTTATCCTTTACAATAGTTTATACACTATGTATCAAGTGTTTATTTAACAAACCATGTTTTCACACCTTGCACCTTGCTGGTTGATATGCATCTGATGCTTATGCTAATGTGGACGCCTGGCAACTTTCTCTAGCGGGGACGTATATGCTGATAGACCAGGTGGTTCTAGTGTTAAGGACTGGTAGATGGGTGTTCTGATAGGCTGAAAGACCAGGTGGTTCTAGTGTTAAGGACTGGTAGATGGGTGTTCTGATAGACCAGGTGGTTCTAGTGTTAAGGACTGGTAGATGGGTGTTCTGATAGGCTGATAGACCAGGTGGTTCTAGTGTTAAGGACTGGTAGATGGGTGTTCTGATAGACTGATAGACCAGGTGGTTCTAGTGTTAAGGACTGGTAGATGGGTGTTCTGATAGGCTGATAGACCAGGTGGTTCTAGTGTTAATTAATGACTGGTAGATGGGTGTTCTGATAGGCTGATAGACCAGGTGGTTCTAGTGTTAAGGACTGGTAGATGGGTGTTCTGATGGGCTGATAGACCAGGTGGTTCTAGTGTTAAGGACTGGTAGATGGGTGTTCTGATAGGCTGATAGACCAGGTGGTTCTAGTGTTAAGGACTGGTAGATGGGTGTTCTGATAGACCAGGTGGTTCTAGTGTTAAGGACTGGTAGATGGGTGTTCTGATGGGCTGATAGACCAGGTGGTTCTAGTGATAAGGACTGGTAGATGGGTGTTCTGATAGACTGATAGACCAGGTGGTTCTAGTGTTACGGACTGGTAGATGGGTGTTCTGATAGGCTGATAGACCAGGTGGTTCTAGTGTTAATTAATGACTGGTAGATGGGTGTTCTGATAGGCTGATAGTCCAGGTGGTTCTAGTGTTAAGGACTGGTAGATGGGTGTTCTGATAGGCTGATAGACCAGGTGGTTCTAGTGTTAATTAATGACTGGTAGATGGGTGTTCTGATAGGCTGATAGACCAGGTGGTTCTAGTGTTAAGGACTGGTAGATGGGTGTTGACCATTCACTCATGCTGACCGGCTCCAGTACTTTGTTCTTGACTAAAGCCTCCAAGTCAGCCTCCACTTTTGGTCTGATAGCAGAAGCTACAGGTCCTGCTTTCAGAACCTTTGGTTTGCTGTCTGGCTTAATGCCAAGCTTCCCTGTGATGTCGTTCATACAACCCTGCTGTCCGTTAAATCCATCTGTTTCTTTAAGATGGCAGGTAGGTCTGTGTCTCCACGTGTCATTGTCTGCACTGATGGCCAGTCCAGTGTGATTATCTCCAACTATGAACATCCCAGTAGTGATGGATAGTCTCCTTTCAGGAGGTAGAGTGGCAGCTTTCAGTTTGTCTGTATACCTGAACTGTGACATCAGTGATGTCTCTCAAGGTGACAGATTCACCTGTGTAAGTCTTTAACACGAGGTGCGCTGGTTGAAGTGGAAGGTGTTTCAGTGTGATTTCCTGGTCTGATGAGTCACTCACCTCAGTGTTCTCTTACTCAATAGTGTGAACATGTTTCTTGTTTGCCGTTTTGCATTTTCTGTTCTCTTTTTGTTTCTAGAGGATTTGTCAAGTGTGTATTTTTTTACCACAGGCTGGACAATCCATGTCCTTACACCAGCATGTAGAATCCTGACATCCCTTTTTACCACAGGCTGGACAATCCATGTCCTTACACCAGCATGTAGAATCCTGACATCCCTTTTTACCACAGGCTGGACAATCCATGTCCTTACACCAGCATGTAGAATCCTGACATCCCTTTATACCACAGGCTGGACAATCCATGTCCTTACACCAGCATGTAGAATCCTGACATCCCTTTATACCACAGGCTGGACAATCCATGTCCTTACACCAGCATGTAGAATCCTGACATCCCTTTTTACCACAGGCTGGACAATCCATGTCCTTACACCAGCATGTAGAATCCTGACACCCCTTTATACCACAGGCTGGACAATCCATGTACTTACACCAACATGTAGAATCCTGACATCCCTTTATACCACAGGCTGGGCAATCCATGTCCTTACACCAGCATGTAGAATCCTGACATCCCTTTATACCACAGGCTGGACAATCCATGTCCTTACACCAGCATGTAGAATCCTGACATCCCTTTATACCACAGGCTGGACAATCCATGTCCTTACACCAGCATGTAGAATCCTGACATCCCTTTATACCACAGGCTGGACAATCCATGTCCTTACACCAGCAAGTAGAATCCTGACATCCCTTTATACCACAGGCTGGACAATCCATGTCCTTACACCAGCATGTAGAATCCTGACATCCCTTTATACCACAGGCTGGACAATCCATGTCCTTACACCAGCAAGTAGAATCCTGACATCCCTTTATACCACAGGCTGGACAATCCATGTCCTTACACCAGCATGTAGAATCCTGACATCCCTTTATACCACAGGCTGGACAATCCATGTCCTTACACCAGCATGTAGAATCCTGACATCCCTTTATACCACAGGCTGGACAATCCATGTCCTTACACCAGCATGTAGAATCCTGACATCCCTTTATACCACAGGCTGGACAATCCATGTCCTTACACCAACATGTAGAATCCTGACATCCCTTTATACCACAGGCTGGACAATCCATGTCCTTACACCAGCAAGTAGAATCCTGACATCCCTTTATACCACAGGCTGGACAATCCATGTCCTTACACCAGCATGTAGAATCCTGACATCCCTTTATACCACAGGCTGGACAATCCATGTCCTTACACCAGCATGTAGAATCCTGACATCCATTTATACCACAGGCTGGACAATCCATGTCCTTACACCAGCATGTAGAATCCTAACATCCCTTTATACCACAGGCTGGACAATCCATGTCCTTACACCAGCATGTAGAATCCTGACATCCCTTTATACCACAGGCTGGACAATCCATGTCCTTACACCAGCATGTAGAATCCTGACATCCCTTTATACCACAGGCTGGACAATCCATGTCCTTACACCAGCATGTAGAATCCTGACATCCCTTTATACCACAGGCTGGACAATCCATGTCCTTACACCAGCATGTAGAATCCTGACATCCCTTTATACCACAGGCTGGACAATCCATGTCCTTACACCAGCAAGTAGAATCCTGACATCCCTTTATACCACAGGCTGGACAATCCATGTCCTTACACCAGCATGTAGAATCCTGACATCCCTTTGTACCACAGGCTGGACAATCCATGTCCTTACACCAGCATGTAGAATCCTGACATCCCTTTATACCACAGGCTGGACAATCCATGTCCTTACACCAGCATGTAGAATCCTGACATCCCTTTATACCACAGGCTGGACAATCCATGTCCTTACACCAGCATGTAGAATCCTGACATCCCTTTATACCACAGGCTGGACAATCCATGTCCTTACACCAGCATGTAGAATCCTGACATCCCTTTATACCACAGGCTGGACAATCCATGTCCTTACACCAGCATGTAGAATCCTGACATCCCTTTATACCACAGGCTGGACAATCCATGTCCTTACACCAGCATGTAGAATCCTGACATCCCTTTATACCACAGGCTGGACAATCCATGTCCTTACACCAGCATGTAGAATCCTGACATCCCTTTATACCACAGGCTGGACAATCCATGTCCTTACACCAGCATGTAGAATCCTGACATCCCTTTATACCACAGGCTGGACAATCCATGTCCTTACACCAGCATGTAGAATCCTGACATCCCTTTATACCACAGGCTGGACAATCCATGTCCTTACACCAGCATGTAGAATCCTGACATCCCTTTATACCACAGGCTGGACAATCCATGTCCTTACACCAACATGTAGAAGAAGCCTGATGTCCCACCTTGCCACAGTGGAAGCATGTGACTTGATTTTCCTGTCTCTGATTTTCAGTTGAAACTCTGCGCACTTTTCCTTTTTTTGTGATCAACTTTTTATTTATTATAAAGGAACACAGACAAGAACAAATAGCAGCAGGAATGGTTATACAGCTAGAGAAACAATACTGTTAAAATATATATTAGAATAAATAGCAGCAGGAATGGTTATACAGCTAGAGACACAATACTATTAAAATACATATCAGAACAAATAGCAGCAGGAATGGTTATACAGCTGGAGACACAATACTGTTAAAATATATATTAGAATAAATAGCAGCAGGAATGGTTATACAGCTGGAGACACAATACTGTTAAAATATATATCAGAATAAATAGCAGCAGGAATGGTTATACAGCTAGAGACACAATACTGTTCAAATATAAATATCAGTATATTATGTAAACCAGGTATTGCAGGTAAATACAATTATAATTAACCACATATAAAATCACTCACCTGAGCTGCATCAACCCCTCCTGGGACCACCCCAACCCACCCTCCATCCCCTCCTGGGACCACCCCAACCCACCCTCCTACCCCTCCTGGGACCACCCCAATCCACCCTCCTACCCCTCCTGGGACCACCCCAACCCACCCTCCATCCCCTCCTGGGACCACCCCAACCCACCCTCCATCCTCTCCTGGGACCACCACAACCCACCCTCCAACCCCTCCTGGTACCACCCCAACCCACCCTCCAACCCCTCCTGGGACCACCCCAACCCACCCTCCATCCCCTCCTGGGACCACCCCACCCCACCCTCCATCCCCTCCTGGGACCAACCCAACCCACCCTCCAACACCTCCTGGGACAGATTTTGACTCATATTGAGTGATAAGACTGAGCTATTTAAAAACACTTTTTCAACATTTCAAGATAGCAGTCAGTTCAGTTTGATCTTATTAAAGACAGCTGTATCATTTTTTTATTCATTTTGACATATTGTTTGGGACCACTTTTTTTGCTCTGTTTGAAGGCTGTCAGCTTCTTCTCAGGAAGAGAATCCCTTAGCCTTTCGACTAATTTTGGGTTAGTTCGACTAATTTTGGGTTAGTTCTCTCAAGAAGAACTAACCCATCTCAACATGACAGAAAGTAAGACAGGGAAACCCATCTCAACATGACAGAAAGTAAGACAGGAGAACCTATTTCAACATGACGGAGAGTAAGTCAGGAGTCCCTGACCTTATCTTCTCTCAAGAAGATGTCTGGTAGGCCCATTTAAATACCTTTTTTGGACATTTCAAGAGCCGTCCGCCAGTCCGGAGCCGCCAGAGCCGCCCGCCAGTCCAGAGCCGCCCGCCAGTCCGGAGCTGCCCGCCAGTCCAGAGCCGCCCGCCAGTCCAGAGCCGCCAGAGCCGCCCGCCAGTCCAGAGCCACCTAAGTGGGCGAAGCCTAGGGTGGAGCGGAGTCCACGTCCCGAACCTAAGCCACCTCCAGTATAGGTGGGTTGGGGAGGGGGGGTGTAGCACTAGTGCCGTCGTTGACGGCAGCCACCCTCCCTTCCCTCCCTTTTTGTTTAGGGGGTATTTGGGTTTTGTTTTTGTTCTTGTTTTGGGGGGGGATTTTGGTTTTTCTTTTTAGGTGCATTCTGGGGTCTGCACCTTTAGGGGGGGTACTGTCACGTCCTGACCAGCAGAGGGAGTAATTGTATTATATTTGGTCAGGATGTGGCAGAGGGGTATTTGTTTCATATGGTTCGGGTTGTGTGTGTTATTTAAGGGGTGTTTGATTTATGTAGTCTGGGGTTTAAGTTTTGTTCTAGTGTTGGTGTCACGTCCTGACCAGCAGATGGAGCTATTGTTTTAGTTTTGGGGTCAGGACGTGGCAGTTTTGTGTATGAGAATGTTTGTATTGTTGATTGGGACTTCCAATTGAAGGCAGGTGTGTTGAGTTGCCGTTGATTGGAAGTCCTATATAGGTGTGTGTGTTTTTCTTTGGGGTTGTGGGTGGTTGTTCTTGCACTGCGTTTTTGTATGCCTGTAAGACTGTCCCTGTTGTGTTTATTGTTTTTTCAGTGGATGCTTTACTCCTTTTTTTAAAATTAAAATATGAGCATCCATATTCCCGCTGCGCCTTGGTCCTCCTTTCAACAGCACGAAGGATTTTGTGACAGAACCACCCACCAAAGGACCAAGCAGCAGAAGAGGAGGAAGCCACTGGAGAAAAAAATGGAGGAATGGACCTGGCAGGACGAAAGACAATTCTGGGAGGACAAGTTAAGGGAGCTAAGGGAACCTGAGAGGCAGCCCCAAGATTTTCTTTGGGGGGGGCACACGAGTAGTTTGGCCAGGCCAGGGAAGAGCCGTAAGCCAGCTACCCGTGACTACAGGGAGGTGCGTATGAGGTGGAGGGCGCCATGTTACGCTGAGGTACGCACCATCTCGCCTATAAGGACGCACAGCCCAGTCCGCCCGGTACCAGCGCCCCGCAGGTGCCAGGGCAAGGTGAGCATCGAGCGGAAGGGATGAAGCCAACCCTGCACTCAAGACCACCAGTGCGCCCTTTCGGTCCGGTGTTTCCCGCTAGACGCACTAGCATGGAGGTGCGTGTCTCCAGGCTGGCACGTCCAGTACCAGCCCCACGCATCAGGAGTCTAGTGCGTCAGCCCAGTCTCGCCAGGCGTAAGTCGCCAGAGCTGCCCGCAAGTCAACAGTCACCAGAGCTGCCCGCCAGTCAACAGTCGCCAGAGCTGCCCGCCAGTCAACAGTCACCAGAGCTGCCCGCCAGTCGTACGTCGCCAGAGCTGCCCGCCAGTCGTACGTCGCCAGAGCTGCCCGCCAGTCGTACGTCACCAGAGCTGCCCGCCGTCGTACGTCACCAGAGCTGCCCGCCAGTCGTACGTCACCAGAGCTGCCCGCCAGTCAGGAGTCACCAGAGCTGCCCGCTAGTCAGGAGCCGCCAGAGTCGCCCGCTAGTCAGAAGCTGCCAGAGTGGCCCGACTGCCCGGAACTGCCAGGGTGGCCAGACTGCCCAGTTCTGCTAGAGTGGCCAGACTGCCCGGTTCTGCCAGGGTGGCCCGACTGCCCGGTTCTGCCAGAGTGGCCCGACTGCCCGGTTCTGCCAGGGTGGCCAGACTGCCCGGTTCTGCTAGAGTGGCCAGACTGCCCGGTTCTGCCAGAGTGGCCAGACTGCCCGGTTCTGCCAGACTGCCCGGTTCTGCCAGAGTGGCCAGACTGCCCGGTTCTGCCAGAGTGGCCAGACTGCCCGGTTCTGCCAGAGTGGCCAGACTGCCTGGTTCTGCCAGAGTGGCCAGACCGCCCGGTTCTGCCAGAGTGGCCCGACTGCCCGGATCTGCCAGGGTGCCCTGCCTGCCCTCCGGCCCAGCCCGAGTGGCCCTCCTGTCCTCCGGCCCAGCCCGACTGGCCCTCCTGCCCCCCGGCCCAGCCCGAGTGGCCCTCCTGCCCCCCGGCCCAGCCCGAGTGGCCCTCCTGCCCTCCGGCCCAGCCCGAGTGGCCCTCCTGTCCTCCGGCCCAGCCCGAGTGGTCCTCCTGTCCTCCGGCCCAGCCCGAGTGGCCCGCATGTCTTCCGACCCAGCCCGAGTGGTCGGTCTGCCAGGGTCAGCCCGAGTGGCCCGTCTGCCCGGTGCAGCTATCGGCGCCACCAAAGTGGGCGACGCCGAAGGTGGAGCGAGGTCCACGTCCTGCACCTGAGCCACCTCCAGGATAGGTGGGTTGGGGAGGGAGGGTGTAGCACAGTGCCGTCGGTGACAGCAGCCACCCTCCCTTCCCTCCCTTATTGTTTAGGGGTTATTGTTTATGGGTTTTTTGTTGGTGTTTTCTGTTGGTAGGTGCATCCCGGGGTCTGCACCTTTAGGGGGGGGTACTGTCACGTCCTGACCAGCAGATGGAGCTATTGTTTTAGTTTTGGGGTCAGGACGTGGCAGTTTTGTGTATGGGAATGTTTGTATTGTTGATTGGGACTTCCAATTGAAGGCAGGTGTGTTGAGTTACCTTTGATTGGAAGTCCTATATAGGTGTGTGTGTTTTTCTTTGGGGTTGTGGGTGGTTGTTCTTGCACTGCGTTTTTGTATGCCTGTAAGACTGTCCCTGTTGTGTTTATTGTTTTTTCAGTGGATGCTTTACTCCTTTTTTTAAAATTAAAATATGAGCATCCATATTCCCGCTGCGCCTTGGTCCTCCTTTCAACAGCACGAAGGATTTTGTGACAGAACCACCCACCAAAGGACCAAGCAGCAGAAGAGGAGGAAGCCACTGGAGAAAAAAATGGAGGAATGGACCTGGCAGGACGAAAGACAATTCTGGGAGGACAAGTTAAGGGAGCTAAGGGAACCTGAGAGGCAGCCCCAACATTTTTTTTGGGGGGGGCACACGAGTAGTTTGGCCAGGCCAGGGAAGAGCCGTAAGCCAGCTACCCGTGACTACAGGGAGGTGCGTATGAGGTGGAGGGCGCCATGTTACGCTGAGGTACGCACCATCTCGCCTATACGGACGCACAGCCCAGTCCGCCCGGTACCAGCGCCCCGCAGGTGCCAGGGCAAGGTGAGCATCGAGCGGAAGGGGTGAAGCCAACCCTGCACTCAAGACCACCAGTGCGCCCTTTCGGTCCGGTGTTTCCCGCTAGACGCACTAGCATGGAGGTGCGTGTCTCCAGGCTGGCACGTCCAGTACCAGCCCCACGCATCAGGAGTCTAGTGCGTCAGCCCAGTCTCGCCAGGCGTAAGTCGCCAGAGCTGCCCGCAAGTCAACAGTCACCAGAGCTGCCCGCCAGTCAACAGTCGCCAGAGCTGCCCGCCAGTCAACAGTCACCAGAGCTGCCCGCCAGTCGTACGTCGCCAGAGCTGCCCGCCAGTCGTACGTCGCCAGAGCTGCCCGCCAGTCGTACGTCACCAGAGCTGCCCGCCAGTCGTACAACGCCAGAGCTGCCCGCCAGTCGTACGTCACCAGAGCTGCCCGCCAGTCAGGAGTCACCAGAGCCGCCCGCTAGTCAGAAGCTGCCAGAGTGGCCCGACCGCCCGGAACTGCCAGAGTGGCCCGACTGCCCGGTTCTGCCAGGGTGGCCAGACTGCCCGGTTCTGCCAGACTGCCCGGTTCTGCCAGAGTGGCCAGACTGCCCGGTTCTGCCAGAGTGGCCAGACTGCCCGGCCCAGCCCGAGTGGCCCTCCTGTCCTCCGGCCCAGCCCGAGTGGCCCTCCTGTCCTCCGGCCCAGCCCGAGTGGTCCTCCTGTCCTCCGGCCCAGCCCGAGTGGCCCGCATGTCTTCCGACCCAGCCCGAGTGGTCGGTCTGCCAGGGTCAGCCCGAGTGGCCCGTCTGCCTGGTGCAGCTATCGGCGCCACCAAAGTGGGCGACGCCGAAGGTGGAGCGAGGTCCACGTCCTGCACCTGAGCCACCTCCAGGATAGGTGGGTTGGGGAGGGAGGGTGTAGCACAGTGCTGTCGGTGACAGCAGCCACCCTCCCTTCCCTCCCTTATTGTTTAGGGGTTATTGTTTATGGGTTTTTTGTTGGTGTTTTCTGTTGGTAGGTGCATCCCGGGGTCTGCACCTTTAGGGGGGGGTACTGTCACGTCCTGACCAGCAGATGGAGCTATTGTTTTAGTTTTGGGGTCAGGACGTGGCAGTTTTGTGTATGGGAATGTTTGTATTGTTGATTGGGACTTCCAATTGAAGGCAGGTGTGTTGAGTTGCCTTTGATTGGAAGTCCTATATAGGTGTGTGTGTTTTTCTTTGGGGTTGTGGGTGGTTGTTCTTGCACTGCGTTTTTGTATGCCTGTAAGACTGTCCCTGTTGTGTTTATTGTTTTTTCAGTGGATGCTTTACTCCTTTTTTAAAAATTAAAATATGAGCATCCATATTCCCGCTGCGCCTTGGTCCTCCTTTCAACAGCACAAAGGATTTTGTGACAGAACCACCCACCAAAGGACCAAGCAGCAGAAGAGGAGGAAGCCACTGGAGAAAAAAATGGAGGAATGGACCTGGCAGGACGAAAGACAATTCTGGGAGGACAAGTTAAGGGAGCTAAGGGAACCTGAGAGGCAGCCCCAACATTTTTTTTGGGGGGGGCACACGAGTAGTTTGGCCAGGCCAGGGAAGAGCCGTAAGCCAGCTACCCGTGACTACAGGGAGGTGCGTATGAGGTGGAGGGCGCCATGTTACGCTGAGGTACGCACCATCTCGCCTATACGGACGCACAGCCCAGTCCGCCCGGTACCAGCGCCCCGCAGGTGCCAGGGCAAGGTGAGCATCGAGCGGAAGGGGTGAAGCCAACCCTGCACTCAAGACCACCAGTGCGCCCTTTCGGTCCGGTGTTTCCCGCTAGACGCACTAGCATGGAGGTGCGTGTCTCCAGGCTGGCACGTCCAGTACCAGCCCCACGCATCAGGAGTCTAGTGCGTCAGCCCAGTCTCGCCAGGCGTAAGTCGCCAGAGCTGCCCGCAAGTCAACAGTCACCAGAGCTGCCCGCCAGTCAACAGTCGCCAGAGCTGCCCGCCAGTCAACAGTCACCAGAGCTGCCCGCCAGTCGTACGTCGCCAGAGCTGCCCGCCAGTCGTACGTCGCCAGAGCTGCCCGCCAGTCGTACGTCACCAGAGCTGCCCGCCAGTCGTACAACGCCAGAGCTGCCCGCCAGTCGTACGTCACCAGAGCTGCCCGCCAGTCAGGAGTCACCAGAGCCGCCCGCTAGTCAGAAGCTGCCAGAGTGGCCCGACCGCCCGGAACTGCCAGAGTGGCCCGACTGCCCGGTTCTGCCAGGGTGGCCAGACTGCCCGGTTCTGCCAGACTGCCCGGTTCTGCCAGAGTGGCCAGACTGCCCGGTTCTGCCAGAGTGGCCAGACTGCCCGGCCCAGCCCGAGTGGCCCTCCTGTCCTCCGGCCCAGCCCGAGTGGCCCTCCTGTCCTCCGGCCCAGCCCGAGTGGTCCTCCTGTCCTCCGGCCCAGCCCGAGTGGCCCGCATGTCTTCCGACCCAGCCCGAGTGGTCGGTCTGCCAGGGTCAGCCCGAGTGGCCCGTCTGCCTGGTGCAGCTATCGGCGCCACCAAAGTGGGCGACGCCGAAGGTGGAGCGAGGTCCACGTCCTGCACCTGAGCCACCTCCAGGATAGGTGGGTTGGGGAGGGAGGGTGTAGCACAGTGCCGTCGGTGACAGCAGCCACCCTCCCTTCCCTCCCTTATTGTTTAGGGGTTATTGTTTATGGGTTTTTTGTTGGTGTTTTCTGTTGGTAGGTGCATCCCGGGGTCTGCACCTTTAGGGGGGGGTACTGTCACGTCCTGACCAGCAGATGGAGCTATTGTTTTAGTTTTGGGGTCAGGACGTGGCAGTTTTGTGTATGGGAATGTTTGTATTGTTGATTGGGACTTCCAATTGAAGGCAGGTGTGTTGAGTTGCCTTTGATTGGAAGTCCTATATAGGTGTGTGTGTTTTTCTTTGGGGTTGTGGGTGGTTGTTCTTGCACTGCGTTTTTGTATGCCTGTAAGACTGTCCCTGTTGTGTTTATTGTTTTTTCAGTGGATGCTTTACTCCTTTTTTTTAAATTAAAATATGAGCATCCATATTCCCGCTGCGCCTTGGTCCTCTCAACAGCACGATGGATTTTGTGACAGTTGGTTTTCTATGGTTTATCTAGTTGTTCTGTTTCTTTGTTAGTCTGTGTGGCTCCCGATCAGGAACAGCTGTATGTCGTTGTTCCTGATTGGGAGTCATATATTAGGAGTGTGTTTTCACCTGGGGTTTGTGGGTTGTTGATTTTGCACTGCTGTATGTAAGTCCAAAAAATGACAAACCGACAGACAGGCTTTCTTGTTTTCCGTGTTCATTTTATTCTAATTAAATAGAAGAATGAGCATTCCCATCTGCGTTTTGTCATCCATTCACCACGACAGCCGTTACAACATGAGACAGGGAGAAGCAATGTAAAATCAATAATGAAATTGTTTCCACAATTAACATGCTTTTTCTTGTTTCAAGTATGTTTTATTATGAAAAGTACAATATAACCATGTATACTTGTACAACTATGGAGCGTATGTCCACATATAATTGTACAATTTGTTTTTCCAACATAAAAGACAAGAAATGATCACATTGGTATTTTAACGGTGTTATTGTAAGAGTTTAAATGTTTAAACAGAGGATACATCTAAAACAGGATAAAACAAGTGCAGTATGTTGTGAGAATGTTACTTTAACGTCGACTCATAACGTCACACTATAACTTCATGGGAGTCTTGTGGAAAGACTGCATGTTGTTTTGGGTGGATTGAGTGACGTCTTCATCAACATTTTGCAGAATATTCCGGTAATATTTTCACCTCTTGTCGGCTGCAGACATTCATAAGGAGTTCCAGTAGTTTATTTGTCATTTGCAGGTATTAAAAGTAATACATACATTGTAATTCCTTGTTGGCGCTCTCTCACATACAGGACAGTACATACCAGAGGAGGCTGCTGAGGGGAGGACGGCTCATAATAATGTCTGGAACAGAGTGAATGAAATGGAACACATGGAAACCACGTGTTTAATACCATTCCACTTATTCCACTCCAGCCATTACAAGCCTGTCCTCCCTAAATAAGGTCCCACCAGCCTCCTGTGGTACAAACACAAACAGTAAAATATATCATAAAAAATGCAAAGTGGTAAAAGATCAGAAAATATTACAAGCCTGTCATGTTTGTGTGTGTGTGTGTGTGTGTTCAGTGTGTGTGTGTCCAGTTATTATTTCAGGGACACTGAGGATTCATCATAAACCCAAAACCCTGGATAGAGGGGCTCAGTGAATGTGGAGGTGAATGTGATCAGGTGGGTCAGTGTGTCAGAGGAGGCTCTATAGAAGGACAGAGTGCCGGCTGACCAGTCCAGATACACTCCTACTCTGTGGGGGCTGGAGGAGGGGACGTCTATGGTAGTGGGATTATTATTATGACAGGCAGAGTAACTGTTGTCATAGCAGAACAGACACCAGGACTTGTCATTGTGTCCAAGCCAACAGTCCTCACCCCTTCCTCTCCTGTTGATTCCTTTATATGTCACTCCTATATCAGCCCCCCCACTCCACTCTACCTCCCAGTAACAGTGCCCAGTCAGACTCTCTCTACACAGCACCTGTTCACAGTCCTCAAATCTCTCTGGGTGATCAGGATACGGCTGCTCCTCTCTCCTACATGTCACCTTTCTGTTCTCCTCAGACAGAGAGAGGAGTCTGTTTACTGTGTTTGGGTCCAGTGTGAGATCACAGACATCTGATGGATGAAACCAGACACAATATTAGAAATCATCATCATTCACATTAGAATGTTAACTCACTTTTCACTAATTCATTTAATGTAGATGTTTCTAGGTATCAAAAGGAGAAGTTAAGGTAACTTGAGACTTGTTGAATGATCATATGTTATACTG
>NW_027675466.1:585000-617500 GCF_965601325.2 Salmo salar
CACACACACACACACACACACACACACACACACACACACACACACACACACACACACAGGACAAATACACACACACACACACAGGACAAATACACACACACACACACAGGACAAATACACACACACACACACAACTTTGTCCAAGTGGTGGTCAGAATGTTTGTCTTAACTAGCCTGAAAAGTCAAACATGTCTGATATGAACATTGACATAAACCCTCTACATACTTGAGTTTCTCCAGTCTGCAGTGTGGATCCTCCAGTCCAGCAGAGAGCAGTCTGACTCCTGAGTCTCCTGGGTGATTGTAGCTCAGGTCCAGCTCTCTCAGGTGTGAGGGGTTTGACCTCAGAGCTGAGACCAGAGAAGCACAGCCTTCCTCTGTGACTAGACAGCCTGACAGCCTGCAAAGAGTCAAATCATATTAAAATCAAACTGCTATTCTTTGGTGGTGAAAATAGTGGCAGTATATTTCTTCAACATATTCAGATTCATCAGTGTCCTGAAACCTGCCATATCTATTCAGAAATTAATGTATCATATTATAAATTACAAATGATCAACGTTTTGCCTGCAGATAGAAACATGTATAGTACAAACATTTGAGTAGACTGACCAGACCAGTTTAAAAGCAGTATCAGTCAAAAGACAGACAGTGAGGTATCAGATTTAGATTGTATTGAGTATACAGTCCACACCATATCTATTTTGACAGTGAAGATAACATTTTAATTGGGGATAGGGGCCAGTATTGAGAATTTTGAAAAAAATATGTGCCCATTTTTAACTGCCTCCTACACCAACTCAGAAGCTAGAATATGCATATTATTGTTCAGGTTTGGATAGAAAACACTCTGAATTTTTATAAACTGTTTGAATGGTGTCTGTAAGTATAACAGAACTCATATGGCAGTCAAAACCCTGAGACAAATTCTGACAGGAAGTGGATACCTGATGTGTTGAATTACCTTTAAGCCTATGCCATTGAAACACACAGGGGCTTATTAATCTTTTGGCACTTCCTATTGCTTCCACTAGATGTCACCAGCCTTTACAAAGTGTTTTGAGTCTTTTACTGTGAGATCTGACCGAACAAGAGCCTTGGAACGGTGATGGCCGATTAGACTCTGGCGCGCGAGTTCATGTTGGGTACCCTCGTTCCAATACGTTTTAAAAGAGAATGCATTCGTCCGCCTTCAATTTTATTCATGTTCTGGTTGAAAAAGGCACTAATGATTTATGCTATACAACGTTTGACATGTTTGAACGAACGTAAATATTTTTTTTCACGTCTTTCATGAAGACAAGTCCAGCGGGCTTAGTTCATGTGCTAACGACACGGAGCTTTTTGGACATAAATAATGAGCTTGTTCGAACAAAACTACATTTGTTATGGACCTGGGATTCCTGGAAGTGACATCTGATGAAGAGAATCAAAGGTAATGGATTATTTACATAGTATTTTCGATTTTAGATCTCTCCAACATGGCGGTTAGTCTGTATCGCAAAGCGTATTTTTCTGGGCGCAGTGCTCAGATTATTGCAAAGTGTGATTTCCCAGTAAGGTTATTTTTAAATCTGGCAATCCGGTTGCGTTCAAGAGATGTAAATCTATAATTCTTTGAATGACAATATAATATTTTACCAATGTTTTCGAATAGTAATTATTTAATTTGTTGTGCTGATTGACTGGCGGTTATTGGAGGGAAAAGATTTCCTCAACATCAACGCCATAGTAAAACGCTGTTTTTGGATATAAATATGAACATGATAGAACAAAAAATGCATGTATTGTCTAACATAATGTCCTAGGAGTGTCATCTGATGGAGATTGTCAAACGTTAGTGCATAATTTTAGCTGGTTTTCTGCTTTTGGTGACGCCTGTCTTTGAAGTGACAAAACATTACACACAGCTATTTTCAATGTACTCTCCTAACATAATTTAACTTTATGCTTTCGCCGTAAAGCCTTTTTGAAATCGGACAACGTGGTTAGATTAAGGAGATGTTTATCTTTCAAAGGGTGTAAGATAGTTGTATGTTTGAGAAATTTGAATTATGACATTTAATTGTTTTCAAATTTGGCGCTCTTGATATTTCACCTGTTGTTGATAGGGTGTACCAGGGGTGGGACGCTTGCCCATAGAGGTTAAATGTGGCTCTAAACTCCAACATTTTGGATTTCAGATCAAATGTTTCATATGAGGTGACAGTATATAATGTCACCTTTTATATGAGGATATTTTCATACATATCTGTTTCACCATTTAGAAAAATAAAAGCACTTTATCTATCTAGTCCCCCTATACCTGTTAGGGCTATGGGGCAGTATTGACACGGCCGGATAAAAACGTACCCGATTTAATCTGGTTACTACTCCTGCCCAGTAACTAGAATATGCATATAATTATTGGCTTTGGATAGAAAACACCCTAAAGTTTCTAAAACTGTTTGAATGGTGTCTGTGTATAACAGAACTCAAATGGCAGGCCAAAACCTGAGAAGATTCCATGCAGGAAGTGGCCTGTCTGACAAGTTGTGTTTCATCTTGGCTCTTTTTATTGAAGACTGAGGATCTTTGCTCTAACGTGACACTTCCTACGGCTCCCATACGCTCTCAGAGCCTGGGAAAAAGCTGAACGATATCGATGCAGCCTCTGGCTGAAACACATTATCGCTTTTGGCAAATGGCCGATCAGAGGACAATGGGCTTAGGCGCGTGCCCGAGTCGACCCCATGCTTTATTTTCTTTCTTCTTTTTATCTAAACGCAGATTCCCGGTCGGAATATTATCGCTTTCTTATGAGAAAAATGGCATAAAAAATTGATTTTAAACAGCGGTTGACATGCTTCGAAGTACGGTAATGGAATATTTAGAATTTTTTTGTCACGAATTGCGCCATGCTCGTCACCCTTCTTTACCCTTTCGGATAGTGTCTTGAACGCACGAACAAAACGCCGCTGTTTGGATATAACTATGGATTATTTTGAACCAAACCAACATTTGTTATTGAAGTAGAAGTCCTGGGAGTGCATTCTGACGAAGACAGCAAAGGTAATAACATTTTTCTTATAGTAAATCTGTCTTTGGTGAGTGCTAAACTTGCTGGGTGTCTAAATAGCTAGCCCTGTGATGCCGGGCTATCTACTGAGAATATTGCAAAATGTGCTTTCACCGAAAAGCTATTTTAAAATTGGACATATCGAGTGCATAGAGGAGTTGTGTATCTATAATTCTTAAAATAATTGTTGTGCTTTTTGTGAACGTTTATCGTGAGTAATTTAGTAAATTCACCGGCAGTGTTCGGTGGGAATGCTAGTCACATGCTAGTCACATGCTAATGTAAAAAGCTGTTTTTTGATATAAATATGAACTTGATTGAACAAAACATGCATGTATTGTATAACATAATGTCCTAGGTTTGTCATCTGATGAAGATCATCAAAGGTTAGTGCTGCATTTAGCTGTGGTTTGGGTTTATGTGACATTATATGCTAGCTTGAAAAATGGGTGTCTGATTATTTCTGGCTGGGTACTCTGCTGACATAATCTAATGTTTTGCTTTCGTTGTAAAGCCTTTTTGAAATCGGACAGTGTGGTTAGATTAACGAGAGTCTTGTCTTTAAAATGGTGTAAAATAGTCATATGTTTGAGAAATTGAAGTTTTTGCATTTTTGAGGTTTTTGAATAACGCGCCACAGGATTACACTGGCTGTTACGTAGGTGGGACGATTTGGTGCCACCTGGCCTAGAGAGGTTAAAGAAGTCATATGTTTCCTGACCAATTCACTCATAGTGTATTAAATTAGTCAAAAGTTTAGTGTTTGGTCCCATATTCTTTGACTGCAACGACTACATCATGCTAACCTCTCACCATTACCAATAACAGAGGCTACAACAAAACATGCTAACCTCTCACCATTACCAATAACAGAGGCTACAACAAAACATGCTAACCTCTCACCATTACCAATAACAGAGGATACAACAAAACATGCTAACCTCTCACCATTACCAATAACAGAGGCTACAACAAAACATGCTAACCTCTCACCATTACCAATAACAGAGGCTACAACAACACATGCTAACCTCTCACCATTACCAATAACAGAGGCTACAACAAAACAAGCTAACCTCTCACCATTACCAATAACAGAGGCTACAACTAAACATGCTAACCTCTCACCATTACCAATAACAGAGGCTACAACAAAACATGCTAACCTCTCACCATTACCAATAACAGAGGCTACAACAAAACATGCTAACCTCTCACCATTACCAATAACAGAGGCTACAACAAAACATGCTAACCTCTCACCATTACCAATAACAGAGGATACAACAAAACATGCTAACCTCTCACCATTACCAATAACAGAGGCTACAACAAAACATGCTAACCTCTCACCATTACCAATAACAGAGGATACAACAAAACATGCTAACCTCTCACCATTACCAATAACAGAGGCTACAACTAAACATGCTAACCTCTCACCATTACCAATAACATAGGCTACAACAAAACATGCTAACCTCTCACCATTACCAATACAGAGACTACAACAAAACATGCTAACCTCTCACCATTACCAATAACAGAGGCTACAACAAAACATGCTAACCTCTCACCATTACCAATAACAGAGGATACAACAAAACATGCTAACCTCTCACCATTACCAATAACAGAGGCTACAACAAAACATGCTAATCTCTCACCATTACCAATAACAGAGGATTCAACAAAACATGCTAACCTCTCACCATTACCAATAGAGGCTACAACAAAACATGCTAACCTCTCACCATTACCAATAACAGAGGCTACAACAAAACATGCTAACCTCTCACCATTACCAATAACAGAGGATACAACAAAACATGCTAACCTCTCACCATTACCAATAACAGAGGCTACAACAAAACATGCTAACCTCTCACCATTAGCAATAACAGAGGCTACAACAACACATTCTAACCTCTCACCATTACCAATAACAGAGGCTACAACAAAACAAGCTAACCTCTCACCATTACCAATAACAGAGGCTACAACAAAACAAGCTAACCTCTCACCATTACCAATAACAGAGGGTACAACAAAACATGCTAACCTCTCACCATTACCAATAACAGAGACTACAACAAAACATGCTAACCTCTCACCATTACCAATACAGAGACTACAACAAAACATGCTAACCTCTCACCATTACCAATAACAGAGGATACAACAAAACATGCTAACCTCTCACCATTACCAATAACAGAGGGTACAACGAAACACTTGTTGACCAACTACAGGAATACTAACCTCAGAGTCTCCAGTCTGCAGTGGGGATTCTCCAGTCCAGCAGAGAGCAGCTCCACTCCTGAATCCTTCAGGTCATTGTTACTCAGGTCCAGCTCTCTCAGGTGTGAGGGGTTTGAACTGAGAACTGAGGCCAACACTTTACAGGATGTGTCTGTGAGTTTACAGCCAGTGAGTCTGCCAACACAGAAGAAATACAATGACAGACATTTTGTATTAAAATGACACGCTTAGCTTTCTCTGTTTACGCTGTTACCCGTTTACAAATAATGTGTTGGGTTTGACCACAGAGCTGAGACCAGAGGAGCACAGCCTTCCTCTGTGACTAGACAGCCTGACAGCCTGCAAAGAGTCAAATCATATTAAAATCACACTGCTATTCTTTGGTGGTGAAAATAGTGGCAGTATATTTCTTCAAAATATTCAGATACATCAGTGTCCTGAAACCTGCCATATCTACTCATACATTAAAGTATCATATTATAAATTACAAATTATCAAAGTTTTGCCTGCAGATAGAAACATGTATAGTACAAATATTTGAGTAGACTGACCAGACCAGTTTAAAAGCAGTATCAGTCAAAAGACAGACAGTGAGGTATCAGATTTAGATTGTATTGAGTATACAGTCCACACCATATCTATTTTGACAGTGAAGATAACATTTTAAATGTGGCTCTATACTCCAACATTTTGGATTTCAGATCAAATGTTTCATATGAGGTGACAGTATATAATGTCACCTTTTATTTGAGGATATTTTCATACATATCTGATTCACCATTTAGAAAAATGAAAGCACTTTATGCATCTAGTCCCCCTATTTAAAGAAGTCATATGTTTTCTGACCAATTCACTCATAGTGTATTAAATTAGTCAAAAGTTTAGTATTTGGTCCCATATTCTTTGACTGCAATGACTACATCAACCCTGGGACTGCCATGATTGAGAAAGATCATGAATAATAATGAGTGAGAGAGTTACAGAGGCTACAACAAAACATGCTAACCTCTCACCATTACCAATAACAGAGTCTACAACAAAACATGCTAACCTCTCACCATTACCAATAACAGAGGCTACAACAAAACATGCTAACCTCTCACCATTACCAATAACAGAGGCTACAACAAAACATGCTAACCTCTCACCATTACCAATAACAGAGGCTACAACAAAACATGCTAACCTCTCACCATTACCAATAACAGAGGCTACAACAAAACATGCTAACCTCTCACCATTACCAATAACAGTGGCTACAACAAAACATGCTAACCTCTCACCATTACCAATAACAGAGGATACAACAAAACATGCTAACCTCTCACCATTACCAATAACAGAGGCTACAACAAAACATGCTAACCTCTCACCATTACCAATAACAGAGGATACAACAAAACATGCTAACCTCTCACCATTACCAATAACAGAGGCTACAACTAAACATGCTAACCTCTCACCATTACCAATAACATAGGCTACAACAAAACATGCTAACCTCTCACCATTACCAATACAGAGACTACAACAAAACATGCTAACCTCTCACCATTACCAATAACAGAGGCTACAACAAAACATGCTAACCTCTCACCATTACCAATAACAGAGGCTACAACAAAACATGCTAACCTCTCACCATTACCAATAAGAGAGGATACAACAAAACATGCTAACCTCTCACCATTACCAATAACAGAGGATACAACAAAACATGCTAACCTCTCACCATTACCAATAACAGAGGCTACAACAAAACATGCTAACCTCTCACCATTACCAATAACAGAGGCTACAACAAAACATGCTAACCTCTCACCATTACCAATAACAGAGGCTACAACAAAACATGCTAACCTCTCACCATTACCAATAACAGAGGCTACAACAAAACATGCTAACCTCTCACCATTACCAATAACAGAGGATACAACAAAACAGCTAACCTCTCACCATTACCAATAACAGAGGATACAACAAAACATGCTAACCTCTCAACATTACCAATAACAGAGGCTACAACAAAACATGCTAACCTCTCATCATTACCAATAACAGAGGCTACAACAAAACATGCTAACCTCTCACCATTACCAATAGCAGAGGCTACAACAAAACATGCTAACCTCTCATCATTACCAATTTATTTATTTATTGCACCTTTATTTAACCAGGTAGGCAAGTTGAGAACAAGTTCTCATTTACAATTACGACCTGGCCAAGTTAAAGCAAAGCAGTTCGACACATATAACAACACAGAGTAACACATGGAGTTAAACAAATGTAACCCTCTCACCAGGCTTGAATATGACTCTGACAATATTAACATATGTAGAGTATCTCAGCAGCATGGGATGTTAGGTGAGAAGGACATCTCCAATAAGAATTCCTATTGTAAACTATCTAGGGTTATGACAATAGGGTATTAACTTCAGATGAAATGATTATAGGTTTCTGTTATTGAATCAGGATAAACCATCCCATGCATTAAATTAAAACAATTAATGACTCCACCAAGGCAACATACATAATGTTCCATATGTGTATTAAAACATTTTCAAACACAAATACATGTTCAGACACAACATCAAAAGAAAAAAATAATAATAATAAACCCCAATGAGTCGTGCACAACCCGTGTCCAAATTAAGCACCTCACATTGTGGTTACTCACGACTTGGTAGATATTCCCTCAGCGAAGTATGGCAGTTCCATGCAGGTTTCCTCACAAAGTCCAAGGCAGCACAGCTACCCATGCAGACAGTACTCCTTAGTAACCGATATCCCCATGGCAACACGAACTCGTTAAGCTTCCCAAGCAATTATCTCCCGGTGTCACACGATGCTAGGCTAACCTCTAGGCTGGCTAATACCTCCACGACGAGACGGTAGCTTCAGTCTTTACTAAGTTTTAACAAAATTATAACAACTCTTTTATTAAATAAAACATGTATTTCCCTTCATGTCTTAGTAGCTATGGGTTTTGTTGTAGTTCTGTCGTCTTCTTTTATAATTTTTCTTCACCAACCGTCCTGAGGTAAAACGTCCATCCTTTCATCAACGTCTTTTTCCCTCCCGTTAACCAGGTCAACTCCCATTGGCCACAACTTAACAAGCGACCTTATTGGTCAAAACGTAAACTTCAAAGTAAAACAAACTATTCATCAACTTCCGGTTTGGAGCGAGCAGTCGCACCACGCTTCGCTCCACAGGTAATATTCCACTTCGCTACATTACAACGGCTTGATTTGTTTGATCTGAGCAATTCTTCTTAGCTAGCTACATAGCCGTCTTTGTATCAAAGATAATTGTGTAGTTTAGAGTAACTGAGTAATTATCGAGGCTAGCTATCTTCGTCCTCCTAACGTAGTCAACACTGCTAGCTGCTAACTAGCTAGTCATCACTGTTAGCTGGCCAACTTCTACCGACTAGCAGCACCGCAGAAACTATTACATTACAACGCAACGACTTGATTAGTGTGGTGTTAGTGTTAGTTAGCCAGCTACATAGTTGTCTGTGCTGTCTCTGTATCTAAGATAATTGTGTAGTTTGAGTTTGAGTATTATGGAGGTGTGCTAGCCAGCCGCGACGCGGCGCCAGACTTACTCAACACACCTAGTCATCATTAACCCACTGCCAGATAGCCATCCGTTACCGACTAGCAGCGCTGTAGTTACTAATACTTCACAACGGAACGATTTGACTAGTGCAGTGTTACCTAGCTAGCTACCTAGTTGTCTTTGTCATAGCTTGATAATTGTTAATTGATAATTGTTAGCTAGCCAGCCATCGAGGTTAGCTAGCCAGCTATTTCCGTCCCCCGCGACGCCATTTTTCCTAACCTAGCCAACTATTACCGACGAGCAGCATTGTTGAAACTAAATACACTACAAGGAACGTCTTGATTAGTGTTATGTTAGCTAGCTAGCTACAAAGTTGCTTTGTATCATGACAAGGTGTAGTACTGAAACTACCGAGGTTACCTAGCCAGCTACACGTTCAAAGTCAACAACGCAGCCACTGCTAGCTAGCCTACTCCACCAGCCAGCAGTACTGTATCATTTTAGTCAATAACATTTTTGCAACGTAAGCTTAACTTCCTGAACATTCGAGACGTGTAGTCCACTTGTCACTCCAATCTCATTTGCATTAGCGTAGCCTCTTCTGTAGCTTGTCTACTATGTGTCTGCCTATCCCTGTTCTCTCTCCTCTGCACAGGCCATACAAACGCTCCACACCGCGTGGCCGCTGCCGCTCTAACCTGGTGGTCCCAGCGCGCACGACCCACGTGGAGTTCCAGGTCTCCGGCAGCCTCTGGAACTGCCGGTCTGCGGCCAACAAGGCTGAGTTCATCTCAGCCTATGCTACCCTCCAGTCCCTAGACTTCCTGGCGCTGACGGAAACATGGATCACCACAGATAACACTGCTACTCCTACTGCTCTCTCCTCGTCTGACTACGTGTTCTCGCATACCCCTAGAGCATCGAGCCAGCGGGGTGGTGGCACTGGAATCCTCATCTCTCCCAAGTGGACATTCTCTCTTTCTCCCCTGACCCATCTGTCTATCTCCTCATTTGAATTCCATGCTGTCACAGTTACCAGCCCTTTCAAGCTTAACATCCTTATCATTTATCGCCCTCCAGGTTCCCTTGGAGAGTTCATCAATGAGCTTGACGCCTTGATAAGTTCCTTTCCTGAGGATGGCTCACCTCTCACAGTTCTGGGTGACTTTAACCTCCCCACGTCTACCTTCGACTCATTCCTCTCTGCCTCCTTCTTTCCACTCCTCTCCTCTTTCGACCTCACCCTCTCACCTTCCCCCCCTACTCACAAGGCAGGCAATACGCTTGACCTCATCTTTACTAGATGCTGTTCTTCCACTAATCTCATTGCAACTCCCCTCCAAGTCTCCGACCACTACCTTGTATCCTTTTCCCTCTCGCTCTCATCCAACACTTCTCACTCTCCCCCTACTCGGATGGTATTGCGCCGTCCCAACCTTCGCTCTCTCTCTCCCGCTACTCTCTCCTCTTCCATCCTATCATCTCTTCCCTCTGCTCAAACCTTCTCCAACCTATCTCCTGATTCTGCCTCCTCAACCCTCCTCTCCTCCCTCTCTGCATCCTTTGATTTCCTCTGTCCCCTATCCTCCAGGCCGGCTCGGTCCTCCCCTCCTGCTCCGTGGCTCGACGACTCACTGCGAGCTCACAGAACAGGGCTCCGGGCAGCCGAGCGGAAATGGAGGAAAACTCGCCTCCCTGCGGACCTGGCATCCTTTCACTCCCTCCTCTCTACATTTTCCTCTTCTGTCTCTGCTGCTAAAGCCACTTTCTACCACTCTAAACTCCAAGCATCTGCCTCTAACCCTAGGAAGCTCTTTGCTACCTTCTCCTCCCTCCTGAATCCTCCTCCCCCTCCCCCCCCCCCCTCCTCCCTCTCTGCGGATGACTTCGTCAACCATTTTGAAAAGAAGGTTGACGACATCCGATCCTCGTTTGCTAAGTCAAACGACACTGCTGGTCCTGCTCACACTGCCCTACCCTGTGCTTTGACCTCTTTCTCCCCTCTCTCTCCAGATGAAATCTCGCGTCTTGTGACGGCCGGCCGCCCAACAACCTGCCCACTTGACCCTATCCCCTCCTCTCTTCTCCAGACCATTTCCGGAGACCTTCTCCCCTACCTCACCTCGCTCATCAACGCATCCTTGACCGCTGGCTACGTCCCTTCCGTCTTCAAGAGAGCGAGAGTTGCACCCCTTCTGAAAAAACCTACACTCGATCCCTCCGATGTCAACAACTACAGGCCAGTATCCCTTTTTTCCTTTCTCTCCAAAACTCTTGAACGCGCCGTGCTTGGCCAGCTCTCTTGCTATCTCTCTCAGAATGACCTTCTTGATCTTAATCAGTCAGGTTTCAAGACTGGGCATTCAACTGAGACTGCTCTTCTCTGTGTCACGGAGGCTCTCCGCACTGCTAAAGCTAACTCTCTCTCCTCTGCTCTCATCCTTCTAGACCTATCTGCTGCCTTTGATACCGTGAACCATCAGATCCTCCTCTCCACCCTCTCCGAGCTGGGCATCTCCGGCACCGCGCACGCTTGGATTGCGTCCTACCTGACAGGTCGCTCCTACCAGGTGGCGTGGCGAGAATCTGTCTCCGCACCACGTGCTCTCACCACTGGTGTCCCCCAGGGCTCTGTTCTTGGCCCACTCCTATTCTCGCTATAAACCAAGTCACTTGGCTCTGTCATATCCTCACATGGTCTCTCATATCATTGCTATGCAGATGACACACAATTCATCTTCTCCTTTCCCCCTTCTGACAACCAGGTGGCGAATCGCATCTCTGCATGTCTGGCAGACATATCAGTGTGGATGACGGATCACCACCTCAAGCTGAACCTCGGCAAGACGGAGCTGCTCTTCCTCCCGGGGAAGGACTGCCCGTTCCATGATCTCGCCATCACGGTTGACAACTCCCTTGTGTCCTCCTCCCAGAGTGCTAAGAGCCTTGGCGTGACCCTGGACAACACCCTGTCGTTCTCCACCAACATCAAGGCGGTGACCCGATCCTGTAGGTTCATGCTCTACAACATTCGCAGAGTACGACCCTGCCTCACACAGGAAGCGGCGCAGGTCCTAATCCAGGCACTTGTCATCTCCCGTCTGGATTACTGCAACTCGCTGTTGGCTGGGCTCCCTGCCTGTGCCATTAAACCCCTACAACTCATCCAGAACGCCGCAGCCCGTCTGGTGTTCAACCTTCCCAAGTTCTCTCACGTCACCCCGCTCCTCCGCTCTCTCCACTGGCTTCCAGTCGAAGCTCGCATCCGCTACAAGACCATGGTGCTTGCCTACGGAGCTGTGAGGGGAACGGCACCTCCGTACCTTCAGGCTCTGATCAGGCCCTACACCCAAACAAGGGCACTCCGTTCATCCACCTCTGGCCTGCTCGCCTCCCTACCTCTGAGGAAGCACAGTTCCCGCTCAGCCCAGTCAAAACTGTTCGCTGCTCTGGCACCCCAATGGTGGAACAAGCTCCCTCACGACGCCAGGACAGCGGAGTCAATCACCACCTTCCGGAGACACCTGAAACCCCACCTCTTCAAGGAATACCTGGGATAGGATAAAGTAATCCTTCTAACCCCCCCCTTAAAAGATTTAGATGCACTATTGTAAAGTGGTTGTTCCACTGGATATTATAGGTGAATGCACCAATTTGTAAGTCGCTCTGGATAAGAGCGTCTGCTAAATGACTAAAATGTAAATGTAAATGTATTCACTTATACATTAAATAAATATTTCTTCAAAAAGCATAATGCATTAACAACATTACAGTTTAGGAGCAATTCAATCATCTTTTAAATATAATACCAATTAATTATAACAAATATACTCAATACTTGGTTCAAACAAGGGTATTACACAAACATACAGTCAATAATACAGTAGAAAAATAAGTCTATATACAATGTGAGCAAATGAAGTGAAATAAGGGAGGTAAAGGCAAAAAAAGGCCATGGTGGCAAAGTAAATACAATATAGCAAGTAAAACACTGGAATGGTAGATATGCAGTGGAAGAAAGTGCAAAGTAGAAATAATGGGGAGCAAAGGAGCTAAATAAATAAATACAGTAGGGGAAGAGGTAGTTGGGCTAAATTATAGATGGGCTATGTACAGGTGCAGTAATCTGTGAGCTGCTCTGACAGCTGGTGCTTAAAGCTAGTGAGGGAGATAAGTGTTTCCAGTTTTAGAGATTTTTGTAGTTCGTTCCAGTCATTGGCAGCAGAGAACTGGAAGAAGAGGCGGCCGAAGGAGGAATTGGCTTTGGGGGTGACCAGGGAGATATACCTGCTGGAGCGCGTGCTACAGGTGGGTGCTGCTATGATGACCAGTGAGCGGAGATAAGGGGGGACTTTACCTAGCAGGGTCTTGTAGATGACCTGGAGCCAGTGGGTTTGGCGACGAGTATGAAGCGAGGGCCAGACAACGAGAGCGTACAGGTTGCAGTGGTGGGTAGTACTGTATATGGGGATTTGGTGACAAAACGGATGGCACTGTGATAGACTGCATTCAATGTATTGAGTAGGGTATTGGAGGCTATTTTGTAAATGACATCGCCGAAGTCGAGGATCGGTAGGATGGTCAGTTTTATAAGGGTATGTTTGGCAGCATGAGTGAAGGATGCTATGTTGCGAAATAGGAAGCCAATTCTAGATTTAACTTTGGATTGGAGATGCTTATAGTGAGTCTGGAAGGAGAGTTTACAGTCTAACCAGACACCTAGGTATTTGTAGGTGTCCACATATTCTAAGTCAGAAGCATCCAGAGTAGTGATGCTGGACGGGCGGGCAGGTGCAGGCAGCGATCGGTTGAAGAGCATGCATTTAGTTTTACTTGTAGTTAAGAGCAGTTGGAGGCCACGGAAGGAGAGGTGTATGGCATTGAAGCTCGTCTGGAGGTTAGTTAACACAGTGTCCAAAGAAGGGCCAGAAGTATACAGAATAACACCAATAACAGAGAGGGTCTGATCTTTGTGCCTCTGTAACTTTCTCATTCATCATCATTCACGATTCATTCATGATTATTCATAATCATGGTAGCATCCACATGAATGTAGAAGTGTTCAGAAACATATTCTATTCTTACTGACAATACAAGTGAAGTGACTCCAAAATGACAGGACGTTATTAACCATTCAGTTTCTATTAGGAAAAACATCATCCAAAACACAACCAAGACAAACTGCAAATGAATTCAACAAGTTTGTAGAATCACAAGCTTGATGTAATCACTGCAGGCATGGAATATGGTACAACTACTAAACTTATGACTACTTTAATACAATATAAGTGAATTTGTCCAAATAATTAAGCCTTATTCAAATGGGAGAACTACGTACAGAAAGTGCTTTAATTTCTAAACGGTAAAACAGATATGCATGAAAATACCCTCAAATAAAAGGTGACATTATGTAAGGTCACCTAATATGAAACATCTCAAATCCAAAATGCTGGAGCATAGCACCACATTTAAAACTGTAAGCTTCACTGTCCAAACACATATGGTGTGGACTATGTGTGTCTGGTAAACACATGTGGATCTGGTGAACAGTTACCACTTGTTGACCAACGAAAGGAATACTGACCTCAGAGTCTTCAGTCTGCAGTGTTGATCCTCCAGTCCAGCAGAGAGCAGCTCCACTCCTGAATCCTTCAGGTCATTGTTACTCAGGTCCAGCTCTCTCAGGTGTGAGGGGTTTGACTCCAGAGCTGAGACCAGAGAAGCACAGCCTTCCTCTGTGACTCCACAGCCTGACAGCCTGCAAAGAGATCATCATGACTTCACAAACACACTGTTAATTTAACACCAGTAGTATAGAAGGACAGCGGTAGATGCATTAGGTTTATTCTCTCAAACAACATATAGATTCATCTTCCGTCTCCTAGAATTGTATGGTCCTATTGTTATACTAGATTGAATATCTGATTCAATATGTTATTCAAAATAATATTATACACATATTATAATACATATTTTTCACTAAACATAATATTTCTTCCTGATGATTAGATTTTATATGTCATTTTATTTACTCACAGAGCAGCTCTGGAGGCTTTGACCACTGGCAGCAGCCTCAGAAGACCTTCCTCTGATCTGGAGTATTTCTTCAGGTCAAACACATCCAGCTCCTTTTCTGAAGTCAGCAACACAAAGACCAGAGCTGACCACTGTGCAGGTGACAGGTTGGGTTCTGAGAGACTTCCTGATCTCAGGTAGCTTTGGATCTCCTCCACTAGAGAATGGTCATTCAGTTCATTCAGACAGTGGAACAGATTGATGCTCCTCTCTGGAGAGGGATTCTCCCTGATCTTCTCCTTGATGTAGTTCACTGTGTCTTCATGGCTCTGTGAGCTGCTTCTTGTCTTTGTCAGTAGACCTCGTAAGTGCTTCTGATTGGACTCCAGTGAGAGTCCCAGAAGGAAGCGGAGGAAAAGGTCCAGGTTTCCCATCTCACTTTGTAAGGCTTTATCCACAGCACTCTTGTAGACAGTAACTTCAGACTTGTCTCTGTACAGCAGAGAAAAGATGCTGGACTTTGTTTGCTGTTTGTCCATGAGATTCTCATTGTTGTTGATGAATGAGAGGAACACATACACAGCAGCCAGAAACTCCTGAATGCTCAGATGAACAAAGAAGTACACCTTGTCTTGGTACAGAACACATTCCTCTTTAAAGATCTGTGTGCACAATCCTGAGTACACAGAGGCTTCATTGACATCAATGCCAGCCTCTTTCAGGTCTTCTTCATAGAAAATCAGATTGCCATTCACAAGCTGTTGAAAAGCCAGTTTTCCCAGTGACAGAATGCTGTCTTTATTCCAGTGTGGACCTGTCTCTTCTTCCCCAAGATACTTTTCATCCTTCTGTTTGGTATGAAACACCACAAGGTGTGTGTACATCTCAGTCAGAGTCTTGGGCATCTCTTCTCTCTTATGTTTCAGCATGTGTTCGAGGACTGTTGCAGAAATCCAACAGAAGACTGGAATGTGGCACATGATGTGGAGGCTCCTTGATGTCTTTATGTGTGAGATGATTCTGCTGGCCAGGTCCTCATCACTGAATCTCTTTCTGAAGTACTCCTCCTTCTGTGGGTCATTGAACCCTCGTACCTCTGTCACCTGGTCAACACACCCTGAAGGGATCCTATTGGCTGCTGCAGGTCGGGTAGTTATCCAGAGGAGAGCAGAGGGAAGCAGATTTCCCTTGATGAGATTTGTCAGCAGAACATCTACTGAGGTTGACTCTGTGACGTCACAACAGATCTTGTTCTTCTGGAAGTCTAGGGGCAGTCGGCACTCATCCAGACCATCAAAGATGAACAGAACTTTGTACTTGCCGTAGTTGGAGATTCTTGATTGTTTGGTTTCCATTGAGAAGTGATTGAGAAGTTCAATCAAAGTGTTTTTGTCCCCTTTCATCAAATTCAGCTCCCGGAAAGGGAATGAAAACACAAATTGGACATCCTGATTTGCTTTTCCTTCAGCCCAGTCCAGAATGAACTTCTGGACAGAGACTGTTTTTCCAATGCCAGCGACTCCCTTTGTCAGCACAGTTCTGATAAGTTTGTCTTGTCCAGTTAAGGGTTTGAAGATGTCGTTACATTTGATTGCAGTCTCTGGTCTTGCTTGTTTCCTGGTTGTTGTCTCAATCTGTCTCAGCTCATGTTCATTATTGACCTCTCCTGTTCCTCCCTCTGTGATGTAGAGCTCTGTGTAGATCTTATTGAGAAGTGTTGGGTTTCCTTGTTTAGCGATCCCCTCAAATACACATTGGAACTTCTTCTTTAGATTAGATTTGAGTTCACGTTGGCAAATCACAGCAAGCTCATCTGAATGAAGAAATACCACAGAGGATATTAATATTACGTCTGTTTTCATGCCTACAGTATTGTAGGACTGTTATAAAGTTTAAATTATAATAATTTCTTCTCTTAACTGATTGTATAAATGTTTCCATTATGTTATTATTGGTATTATTGATGATATTATTAGTGTTGTCCCTCCCTCCTCTCTCTCTCTCTTTCCCTCTCTAATTGTCTCTCTGTCCTCTGTCTCTCCTCTTCTCTCTCTCTAAATTAATCACCACAACACATCCCTGCTGCTACTTGATGAGGTCACAAGGTGTTGCGTTAAGGCTGCTACAATATCATTGTGTTTCACAGCTACTTTAGCTACAGCTTTTAAATGTTATAAAACATCATTCAACATGAGGCAGACAGATCTTACATTTCTCCAGTATGTCAGCAAGCTCCTTCTGGTTCATTTTCCTCAGGACGTGCAGTGTGATCTTCAGAGCTCCCTCTCTGGCACTGCTCTCCTGCTTCTCATCTTCAGCATCCACCACTTCCTCATCCTGCTTCTGACTCTCAAAGCCTTCTGGGAGTTCTGGACTAAGAATCCTCTTGAACATCTTCAGCTCGTTCTTCACAAATGTCATCATTTTCTCTTCAAGCATCTGAAATAAATAAAGTAAATAAGTTAAGCAAGAGAAGAAATGCTTTCTCATTAACACAATAATGAATAATTGACAGATAAACTTTACTTGAGGTAAACAAAAACAAATGTACATAACAGGACCACATACACTGAATATAGAGTCCAGGTCTGTTTGATGACTCTGGGAAGACTGACCACTGAGAATCTCTGACTCTGATCTCTCCTGTTGGTTTCTGTGGACAAAACATGAGATTACATCTCCTCAACCAGGGAGTACACACACACACACACACACACACACACACACACACACACACACACACACACACACACACGCAGGGAGGGAATGTTGTGTTGAATTAATATTGTTTTAGGACTATGAAAATGGACTAAAGTATTAGCCTATGGATTATGAAAACAACAAAAAGAAATGTGAAAATGTGAGAGGAGAAATGACTAGAGACAGTGTTGTTTAACTCACTGACCATGACCCATGAGTTCTTCTTACCTTTGTTCAGTAGAAACGTCTCCCTCTCTAAAGAATATAGGAGGCTCCATAGACTTGTCACTCTTCATGGACACACAGCTGGGAACAGGGGAGGCTGGTCTCTCCTGCTTGATTGGTCTTCAACACAACAGAGACAAACATTACATCTCTCATCTACTCTGATCTCAGATGGGGAAACATAAGAAGAGTTCCAAAACGCTACATATCTCTTTACAGAAATGAGCTTTTATTGTTTAAAGAAATTATGTATTAATTATTACATCTCTCACAGACAAGGATTTGTTTAAAATCTATCACTTGATGGTTTCATTGCAGAGAGACAAAAATCATGTTTTTTTATGCAAAATGCTATATATCTCCCTCACTCTCAAATGTGACCGACCGGCTCAATTTGGTAATTAACTGAATAACTACATATATAGTGTTTTTGGTTTATGTAAGTTTAATTGTTTGTTATGCTATAAATTGTTTTTTTATGGTTGTAAGTGATAAAATTAACAAGAACATGGTATATTTTTCAATTCTCAGTAATTACTACTTTAGTAAGGAATAACACATTTTTTCAGTACTACTGCAGTTGCTAAATAATTCCAATAGATGGGAACATAAGACCACAATGACATTTCAGAATATTAGTTTAGTTTTCTCCCTGGATACACCACCACTCCCCACGCTTCCTGCAGAACCCCTGCAGTACCTCCGCAGACCCCGGATTGAGAACCCCTGATTTAGCAGATGCTCTTATCCAGAGAGATTTACAGTAAGTGCATTCACCTTATTAAGATAGATATTTATTTAGGAAATAAACTTAATGAATTATTCATAAAATTGTTATCTCACCTCTTAGCTTTGGTGTTATGTCCCCCAGAGAGATGCATTTTGGAGGCAGGGCCCCTCTCCTCTCTCTCCACAGAGAGATGCATTTTAGAGGCAGGGCCCCCCTCCTCTCTGTCCCCAGAGAGACTCATTTTAGAGGCAGGGCCCCCCTCCTTCCTCTCCCCAGAGAGACTCATTTTAGAGGCAGGGCCCCCCTCCTCTCTCTCCCCAGAGAGACTCATTTTAGAGCACTGACCCCTGTAAACAGAGATCCAGCATGTTGGTTGTGGTTAACACAGTGACAACTAGTTCTTGACTGTCAATTGTTCTCATGTATTCATTATTTCTTAGAGAAATAAAACATTTACTAACAGACACATAGAAACAGTCAGGTGATTTAATGCATCACATGAACATGTAGTTGTGAGATTTCATCTTCATGGTAACTGTCAATAATAATAATAAGTCACTGTTTGTTAAGGTAGTAATAGACAGAACAACAACAATAACAATAATAATAATAATAATAACAATAATAATAAGTCACTGTTTGTTAGTTATAGACAGAACAACAATAATAATAATAATAATAATAAGTCACTGTTTGTTAAGGTAGTTATAGACAGTACAGCAACAATAATAATAATAATAATAATAAGTCACTGTTTGTTAAGGTAGTTATAGACAGAACAACAACAATAATAATAATAATAATAATAATAATAAGTCAGTTTGTTAAGGTAGTTATAGACAGTACAACAACAATAATAATAATAATAATAAATCTCTGTTTGTTAAGGTAGTTATAGACAGTACAGAAACAATAATAATAATAATAATAACAATAACAATAATAATAATAAGTCAGTTTGTTAAGGTAGTTATAGACAGTACAGCAACAATAATAACAATAATAATAATAAGTCAATGTTTGTTAAGGTAGTTATAGACAGTACAGCAACAACAATAATAATAATAATAATAAGTCACTGTTTGTTAAGGTAGTTATAGACAGTACAGCAACAACAATAATAATAATAATAATAAGTCACTGTTTGTTAAGGTAGTTATAGACAGTACAGCAACAATTATAATAATAATAATAATAAGTCACTGTTTGTTAAGGTAGTTATAGACAGTACAGCAACAACAATAATAATAATAATAATAAGTCACTGTTTGTTAAGGTAGTTATAGACAGTACAGCAACAACAATAATAATAATAATAATAAGTCACTGTTTGTTAAGGTAGTTATAGACAGTACAACAACAATAATAATAATAATAATAATAATAATAATAATAATAATAATAAATCTCTGTTTGTTAAGGTAGTTATAGACAGTACAGCAACAACAATAATAATAATAATAATAAGTCACTGTTTGTTAAGGTAGTTATAGACAGTACAGCAACAAGAATAATAATAATAATAATAATAATAAGTCACTGTTTGTTAAGGTAGTTATAGACAGAACAACAACAATAATAATAATAATAATAATAATAATAATAATAAGTCACTGTTTGTTAAGGTAGTTATAGACAGTACAGCAACACAAGGCCATGTCTCACACGTATTTGTATTCACTAACAGTAGGCTATTTATTGTCTTTCAATCTGTTCTTTTCTAAACGTATCTGAGAATGTAGACAGAAGGGCTAAAACGGACATGATTGATCCGAGGAGGAAATTGTTGATCCATTCAGAAAGGTTTTTTGCATCAAGTGAGAGAGGTTATATTATGTAAAGTAGACTAGGTTATAATGTATAATAGCAGTTTGTTTGTGATATGCAGATCAAGGTCTATACCTCGGCTATAGCCTACATATCATAGATGACCAGCCTAAACCTGTTCAGATCAACATAATGTTATAGTCCTACCAGTAGCAGGACAGAGAATGTACTGTATATAACCTACATATCATAGATGACCAGTCTAAACTTGTTCAGATCAACATAATGTTATAGTCCTACCAGTAGCAGGACAGAGAATGTACTGTATATAACCTACATATCATAGATGACCAGTCTAAACCTGTTCAGATCAGCATAATGTTATAGTCCTACCAGTAGCAGGACAGAGAATGTACTGTATATAACCTACATATCATAGATGACCAGCCTAAACCTGTTCAGATCAGTTCACAGAGAACATCAGGTTTGTCTGCATGATAAGTGATCATAGCCTTATAATAGTTTGTAGGTAGTCTAGACCAACAGTACGAGAGTCTGCCCGTCTTTCCTACATACCAACACATTTATTCAATGTTACCGAGAAATATGTGCCACAGTTTCAACAGCCATTTTTGTAACTGCGTAGACTACACACTTACTTTCACGTTCATATGAGGAAATCACAAAACTTCTGACAGTCACTGGTGCAGCCGCCTGTTTTCTTGCAGATGAAGTAGCTTTCACAGGCAACTCATTCAACCGGCCTAAACAACAGTAAATACAAGATGTCAAATGGTCAAAAGTGAATCTCAATAGAGCCACATACATTAGAGAGAGGTATATTGCTGCAGATGTTGGATCTTAATTTGAGCCAGTTTGCTACACCAGGAAAATAATCCTGCAGAAACAGGACATTTGAATTATTGTATGGATTATAATTAATGAACAGTTATAAAATGAGTATGTGGAATTTATCATCTTCAGAAACCTTTTCTAAAGTTTAATTACACTCAAATACACTACAAGTTTAGTTTTTCTGCATCAGGGTGATCAAATTAAGATCTTACATCTGTACAGAGTTTATGTCTTTATCTGAAAAGGGCAGTTTGAGTTATTAGCGATAACATTGCAACTGTCAGCTGATGTAAACCTCTGTGATTGGATGTTAAAGACTCGCATACATATCCCCATGTACAATTATGTGTACAGATGTAGGATCTTAATTTGATCACCCCCCACTGCAGAAGAACTTTCCAGCAATGCAGGAAATGTAAAACTTGTAGTGTATTTGACGTTTAAAAAGGCTTCTGAAGTTTGTAATTTACACTTAGAAATTTCAGACTTGAGTTTTCCTTACGGAAAATGTAGTAACCCCTACAAAAATGTCCATTAATTATAATTCACATAATAATTCACATTTTCTGTTGCTGCAGGAATATTTTCCTGCTGTAGTAAACTGGATCAAATTAAGATCCTACATATGTACGTGCAAATGTACTTGGTGAATAAAGGTGATTGCGATTCTACAAAGGTTGAGTCTCTAGATTCCCTTGCTGCTCTGGAGAAATAATGACATGGTTGTCATGGTGATTTAAACAAGGACTGGTTACCTCCCAACTCTGATGTCATTTGTTACATTTCACCCTGTTGATAAAGGCAGCTACAAGGATGAACCCAGAAGACAACTCTAAATCAACACTCACTGATATTATCCTGAAATCCTTTCACTCATATTGTGGTGTCTCTTCATTTAACAGATAGATTGAACAGATTGGAGCCGCCACAAGTAGTAGTGTTAACCCAGTATCAGTATCAATAGGGTTAACCCAGTATCAGTATCAATAGGGTTAACCCAGTATCAGTATGAACAGGGTTAACCCAGTATCAGTATCAATAGGGTTAACCCAGTATCAGTATCAATAGGGTTAACCCAGTATCAGTATGAACAGGGTTAACCCAGTATCAGTATCAATAGGGTTAACCCAGTATCAGTATCAATAGGGCCCAGTATCAGTATCAATAGGGTTAACCTAGTATCAGTATCAATAGGGTTAACCCAGTATCAGTATAAATAGTGTTAACCCAGTATCAGTATTAATAGGGTTAACCCAGTATCAGTATTAATAGTGTTAACCCAGTATCAGTATCAATAGGGTTAACCCAGTATCAGTATCAATAGGGTTAACCCAGTATCAGTATTAATAGTGTTAACCCAGTATCAGTATCAATAGGGTTAACCCAGTATCAGTATTAATAGTGTTAACCCAGTATCAGTATCAATAGGGTTAACCCAGTATCAGTATCAATAGGGTTAACCCAGTATCAGTATCAATAGTGTTAACCCAGTATCAGTATCAATAGGGTTAACCCAGTATCAGTATAAATAGGGTTAACCCAGTATCAGTATCAATAGGGTTAACCCAGTATCAGTATCAATAGGGTTAACCCAGTATCAGTATCAATAGAGTTAACCCAGTATCAGTATCAATAGGGTTAACCCAGTATCAGTATCAATAGGGTTAACCCAGTATCAGTATCAATAGGGTTAACCCAGTATCAGTATCAATAGGGTTAACCCAGTATCAGTATAAATAGTGTTAACCCAGTAGCAGTATTAATAGGGTTAACCCAGTATCAGTATTAATAGTGTTAACCCAGTATCAGTATCAATAAGGTTAACCCAGTATCAGTATCAATAGTGTTAACCCAGTATAAGTATTAATAGGGTTAACCCAGTATCAGTATCAATAGGGTAAACCCAGTATCACTATTAATAGGGTTAACCCAGTATCAGTATCAATAGTGTTAACCCAGTATCAGTATCAATAGGGTTAACCCAGTATCAGTATCAATAGTGTTAACCTAGTATCAATAGGGTTAACCCAGTATCAGTATCAATAGTGTTAACCCAGTATCAGTATTAATAGGGTTAACCCAGTATCAGTATTAATAGTGTTAACCCAGTATCAGTATCAATAGTGTTAACCCAGTATCAGTATCAATAGTGTTAACCCAGTATCAGTATCAATAGTGTTAACCCAGTATCAATAGGGTTAACCCAGTATCAGTATTAATAGTGTTAACCCAGTATCAGTATTAATAGGGTTAACCCAGTATCAGTATCAATAGGGTTAACCCAGTATCAGTATTAATAGGGTTAACCCAGTATCAGTATCAGTAGGGTTAACCCAGTATCAGTATCAATAGTGTTAACCCAGTATCAGTATTAATAGGGTTAACCCAGTATCAGTATCAATAGGGTTAACCCAGTATCAGTATCAATAGTGTTAACCCAGTATCCGTATTAATATGGTTAACCCAGTATCAGTATCAATAGGGTTAACCCAGTATCAGTATCAATAGGGTTAACCCAGTATCAGTATCAATAGTGTTAACCCAGTATCAGTATTAATAGGGTTAACCCAGTATCAGTATCAATAGTGTTAACCCAGTATCAGTATTAATAGGGTTAACCCAGTATCAGTATCAATAGGGTTAACCCAGTATCAGTATTAATAGGGTTAACCCAGTATCAGTATCAATAGAGTTAACCCAGTATCAGTATCAATAGGGTTAACCCAGTATCAGTATCAATAGGGTTAACCCAGTATCAGTATCAATAGGGTTAACCCAGTATCAGTATCAATAGGGTTAACCCGGTATCAGTATCAATAGGGTTAACCCAGTATCAGTATCAATAGTGTTAACCCAGTATAAGTATTATTAGGGTTAACCCAGTATCAGTATCAATAGGGTAAACCCAGTATCACTATTAATAGGGTTAACCCAGTATCAGTATCAGTAGGGTTAACCCAGTATCAGTATAAATAGGGTTAACCCAGTATCAGTATCAATAGGGTTAACCCAGTATCAGTATAAATAGTGTTAACCCACTATCAGTATTAATAGGGTTAACCCAGTATCAGTATCAATAGGGTTAACCCAGAATCAGTATCAATAGGGTTAACCCAGGATCAGTATCAATAGGGTTAACCCAGTATCAGTATTAATAGGGTTAACCCAGTATCAATAGGGTTAACCCAGTATCAGTATCAATAGTGTTAACCCAGTATCAATAGGGTTAACCCAGTATCCGTATCAATAGTGTTAACCCAGTATCAGTATTAATATGGTTAACCCAGTATCAGTATTAATAGTGTTAACCCAGTATCAGTATCAATAGTGTTAACCCAGTATCAGTATCAATAGTGTTAACCCAGTATCAGTATCAATAGTGTTAACCCAGTATCAGTAGGGTTAACCCAGTATCAGTATCAATAGGGCTAACCCAGTATCAGTATTAATAGGGTTAACCCAGTATCAGTATTAATAGGGTTAACCCAGTATCAGTATCAATAGGGTTAACCCAGTATCAGTATCAATAGGGTTAACCCAGTATCAGTATTAATAGTGTTAACCCAGTATCAGTATCAATAGTGTTAACCCAGTATCAGTAGGGTTAACCCAGTATCAGTATCAATAGGGTTAACCCAGTATCAGTATCAATAGGGTTAACCCAGTATCAGTATTAATAGGGTTAACCCAGTATCAGTATCAATAGTGTTAACCCAGTATCAGTATAAATAGTGTTAACCCAGTATCAGTATTAATAGGGTTAACCCAGTATCAGTATCAATAGGGTTAACCCAGTATCAGTATCAATAGGGTTAACCCAGTATCAGTATTAATAGGGTTAACCCAGTATCAGTATCAATAGGGTTAACCCAGTATCAGTATGCTAATTAGTCCCGTGCTTCGACTACTCAGACCCCTCACACATCCGGTCCATTCTGATGACCTCACAGACACCATACCACTTCTGACACCAATGTAGCAAACAGCTGGGCAGGGAAGTGAACCCAGGTCGCACATGTAAAAGGCCAACAACCTACGCATCGCGCCATTGGTACCAATTGGGTCACTTGGTTGGAATTGTGAAGTGGCTCATATAGCGAGGATCACTGCACTATAGTGGAACTATGATACAATTACATTATCATATGAAATGTAGAGGATCACTACACTATAGTGGAACTATGATACAATTACATTATCATATGAAATGTAGAGGATCACTGCACTATAGTGGAACTATGATACAATTACATTATCATATGAAATGTAGAGGTTCACTACACTATAGAGGAACTATGATACAATTACATTATCATATGAAATGTAGAGGATCACTACACTATAGTGGAACTATGATACAATTACATTATCATATGAAATGTAGAGGTTCACTACATTATAGTGGAACTATGATACAATTACATTATCATATGAAATGTTAAATGTTGAAGTATAATATATGAATATTGATATATTGAATTTGACTTGACCACGTCCAGTCAGCTCCATTTTGTCTGATTAAACTGACACCAACCTGTCTCAGTAGTAGTAGACTGTTAGGAGTGTTTTACTGTCATTCACTATACTAACATTACACCAACCTGTCTCAGTAGTAGTAGACTGTCAGGAGTGTTTTACTGTCATTCGTATACTAACATTACACCAACCTGTCTCAGTAGTAGTAGACTGTTAGGAGTGTTTTACTGTCATTCACTATACTAACATTACACCAACCTGTCTCAGTAGTAGTAGACTGTTATGAGTGTTTTACTGTCATTCACTATACTAACATTACATTTAATTTATCTACACACTTTACAATAATCCCTGGCAGGATTCTCACCTTGAAACTTCATTGAGATTTTTTTCTGTTCTGTTGTGTATATTCTGATGGGTGAGGCCTGAGCTGGAATGTGAAGCTAACTGAAGCTGGCTAGCTTTAGAAAACCAGTATATCAAGCCTGTATCATAGTATACCCCTCAGGCTACGTTCAGGTTTCAGCAAGAGGCAGGTATCAACATGCCGAGTCGTAGGCAACAACCTGGGTTGTATTCATTAGTTTACTCCACAGCCAACAGTTTTAAGATGTTAAATAAAACATAAACCGTTTACTCTAAACGCTGTACAATGTGACCTAAACGGTTTCTGTTGCCAAACGTTTTGCTACGGTGGGCACTAATGAATACACACAAACTGTTTTGAGGAAGTGTAAGTTGTTGTTAGTCTCTCGAACAATATTTATTTGTCTCTCTTTCACACAACATACCTTCCTGAGTGAAAGGAGTTAACTGTAGATTATAAAGAGAAAATGTTTGTTTGTTGCTAGTTGTGTTTTAAGCCTGTTTTGAGAAGACAAGCCAATAGACCTATGATACAGTACACTCTTAGAATAAAGGGTTCCAAACGGGTCCTCCGGCCGTCCCCATAGGAGAACGCTTTTGGGTTCCAGGTAGAACCCTTCTGGCTTCCATGTAGAACCCTCTGTGGAAAGGGTTCTTCACGGAACCCAAAAGTGTTCTACCTAGTACCAAAAAAAGGCTTCTACAAAGGGTTCTCCTATGGGGACAGCCAAAGAACCCTTTTAGATTGTAGATAGTGTAGGAGCGATCACCCTGGGGCACACAGATGGGCACAGAACGAATTCACCCCACGCATCTAATTTATATCAAAAACATTTTAAGGAGAGTAGGACTATTATAACACTGTCCACCAAAAATATAATTAACTATATGAATACACATAACAATATCATCAACTATATGAATACACATAACAATATCATCAACTATATGAATACACATAACAATATCATCAACTATATTAATACACATAACAATATCATCAACTATATTAATACACATAACAATATCATCAACTATATTAATACACATAACAATATCATCAACTATATGAATACACACAACAATATCATCAACTATATTAATACACATAACAATATCATCAACTATATTAATACACATAACAATATCAACTATATGAATACACACAACAATATCATCAACTATATTAATACACATAACAATATCAACTATATTAATATACACAACAATATCAACTATATTAATACACATGACAATCGTCGTCTTACCTTTTATCTCTCAATAGAAACAGAGTCTGAATGATCATTCGGTCGTCGAAAGTTACTTTCGTTTGCTCTGCTCATTTACATATCAGGTTCTGCCTGTTCTCTCTCCGAGTCCCTCTCTCTTTACAGCTCTTACAATGAGCCTTGGCAAACATTCTACAACTGTCTGGAACTCTATTGGAGGGATGTGACACCATTCTTCCACAATAAATTACATCATTTGGTGTTTTATTGAGAGTAAGTTTTCAATTGTGTTGAGACTCTGACCTGTCCAATGAGCCACATTGATTAAAGAATCCTACAGTACCAAAACACCCTCTCACACACACACACACACACACACACACACACACACACACACACACACACACACACACACACACACACACACACACACACACACACATACAGACTCACAAACAGTGCAGTAATTAGAAACCCTATAGCAGCTATAAGTACTACAGTCTTCTCAACACTCCCCTTCTCTGCCTCTCTCCATCATATCCTATTCTTCTGTTGCTGTCTCTGTGTCTTGTCTGGTGTCTCTCTCCATCATATCCTATTCTTCTGTTGCTGTCTCTGTGTCTTGTCTGGTGTCTCTCTCCATCACCAGAATAATTGGTGAGGGTTAGGCCTACTACAATACAACATTCACAACATGAAAACACAACTACATAACTAGCCTGTCCAACCTCTCTTTCGTATCGTCTGAGATCGCTAAAGACTGGAAAGATGCCGCGGTCATCCCCCTCTTCAAAGGGGGTGACACTAGACCCTAACTGTTAAAGACCTATATCCATCCTGCCCTGCCTTTCTAAAGTCTTCGAAAGCCAAGTTTATAAACAGATCATCGACCATCTCGAATCCCACCGTACCTTCTCCGCTATGCAATCTGGTTTCAGTGCTGATCATGGGTGCATCTCAGCCACGCTCAAGGTCCTCAACGATATCATAACCGCCATTGATAAAAGACAATACTGTGCAGCCGTCTTCATCGACCTGGCCAAGGCTTTCGACTCTGTCAATCACCGTATTCTTATCAGCAGACTCAACAGCCTTGGTTTCTCAAATGATTGCCTCGCCTGGTTCACCAACTACTTCTCAGATAGAGTTCAGTGTGTCAAATCGGAGGGCCTGTTGTCCGGACCTCTGGCAGTCTCTATGGAGGTGCCACAGGGCTCAATTCCCGAGCCGACTCTTTTCTCTGTATACATCAATGATGTCACTCTTGCTGCTGGTGATTCTCTGATCCACCTCTACGCAGACGACACCATTCTGTATACTTCTGGCCCTTCTTTGGACACTGTGTTAACAACCCTCCAGACGAACTTCAATGCCATACAGCTCTCCTTCCGTGGCCACCAACTGCTCTTAAATACAAGTAAAACTAAATGCATGCTCTTCAACCGATCGCTGCCTGCACCTGCACGCCTGTCCAGCATCACTACTCTGGACGGTTCTGACTTAGAATATGTGGACAACTACAAATACCTAGGTGTCTGGTTAGACTGTAAACTCTCCTTCCAGACTCACTATAAGCATCTCCAATCCAAAAATAAATCTAGAATTGGCTTCCTATTTCGCAACATAGCATCCTTCACTCATGCTGCCAAACATACCCTTATAAAACTGACCATCCTACCGATCCTCGACTTCTGCGATGTCATTTACAAAATAGCCTCCAATACCCTACTCAATAAATTGGATGCAGTCTATCACAGTGCCATTCGTTTTGTCACCAAAGCCCCATATACTACCCACCACTGCGACCTGTACGCTCTCGTTGGTTGACCCTCGCTTCATACTCGTCACCAAACCCACTGGCTCCAGGTCATCTATAAGACCCTGCTAGGTAAAGTCCCCCCTTATCTCAGCTCACTGGTCATCATAGCAGCACCCACCTGTAGCACGCGCTCCAGCAGGTATATCTCTCTGGTCACCCCCAAAGCCAACACCTCCTTTGGCCGCCACTTCTTCCAGTTCTCTGCTGCCAATGACTGGAACGAACTACAAAAATCTCTAAAACTGGAAACACTTATCTCCCTCACTAGCTTTAAGCACCAGCTGTCAGAGCAGCTCACAGATTACTGCACCTGTACATAGCCCATCTATAACTTAGCCCAACTACTTCTTCCCCTACTGTATTTATTTATTTATTTAGCTCCTTTGCACCCCATTATTTCTACTTTGCACTTTCTTCCACTGCATATCTACCATTCCAGTGTTTTACTTGCTATATTGTATTTACTTTGCCACCATGGCCTTTTTTTGCCTTTACCTCCCTTATTTCACTTAATTTGCTCACATTGTATATAGACTTATTTTTCTACTGTATTATTGACTGTATGTTTGTGTAATACCCTTGTTTGAACCAAGTATTGAGTTTATTTGTTATAATTAATTGGTATTATATTTAAAAGATGATTGAATTGCTCCTAAACTGTAATGTTGTTAATGCATTATGCTTTTTGAAGAAAAATTTATTTAATGTATAAGTGAATAGTTTGTTTTACTTTGAAGTTTAAGTTTTGACCAATAAGGTCGCTTGTTAAGTTGTGGCCAATGGGAGTTGACCTGGTTAACGGGAGGGAAAAAGACGTTGATGAAAGGATGGACGTTTTACCTCAGGACCGTTGGTGAAGAAAAATTATAAAAGAAGACGACAGAACTACAACAAAACCCATAGCTACTAAGACATGAAGGGAAATACATGTTTTATTTAATAAAAGAGTTGTTATAATTTAGTTAAAACTTAGTAAAGACTGAATCTACCGTCTCGTTGTGGAGGTATTAGCCAGCATTGAGGTTAGCCTAGCATCGTGTGACACCGGGAGATAATTGCTTGGGAAGCTTAACGAGTTCGTGTTGCCATGGGGATATCGGTTACTAAGGAGTACTGTCTGCATGGGTCGCTGTGCTTGCCTTGGACTTGGTGAGGAAACCAGCATGGAACTGCCATACTTCGCTGAGGGAATATCCACCAAGTAGTGAGTAACCACAATGTGAGGTGCTTATAAATAAATACATTGGTAATGGTGAGAGGTTAGCATGTTTTGTTGTAGCCTCTGTTATTGGTAATGGTGAGAGGTTAGCATGTTTTGTTGTATCCTCTGTTATTGGTAATGGTGAGAGGTTAGCATGTTTTTTTGTATCCTCTGTTATTGGTAATGGTGAGAGGTTAGCATGTTTTGTTGTAGCCTCTGTTATTGGTAATGGTGAGAGGTTAGCGTGTTTTGTTGTAGCCTCTGTAACTTTCACACTCATTATTATTCATGATTCATTCATGATTTTTCTTAATCATGATATCATCAGGATTAATTTAGTAGTGTTTAGAAACGTTACCAAATCACTTAGACAGAAAATTACTCCAGTCATCATCCACCATTTTATTGATGAGCAAAATATAACCCAAAACACAACCAAAACAAACTGCATTGTAACCAACGAGTTTGAGTCACAGGCTGTAACGGGTGTCGTAAGGATTGGACCAAGGCGCAGCATGTTTAGTGCTCATCATGAAACTTATTTGAATGAACAAAAAAATAAAGTGCAACAGCTAAACAGTTCTGTCAGGAACATTAACTAAACAGAAAATAACATCTACCCACAAAACCCAAAGGAAAACAGGCTGCATAAGTATGGCTCCCAATCAGCAACAACGATATACAGCTGTCCCTGATTGAGAGCCATACCCGGCCAAAACAAAGAAATACCAAACATAGAAAAAGGGACATAGAATGCCCACCCCAACCCACACCCTGACCAACCAAAATAGAGACATAAAAGGATCTCTAAGGTCAGGGCGTGACACAGACTTGATGTAGTCGCTGCATTCAAGGAATATCGGACCAAATACTAAACTTTTGACTACTTTAATACACTATGAGTGAATTAGTCAGAAAACTTATGACTTCTTTAAATAGGGGGACTAGATACATAAAGTGCTTTTCATTTTCTAAATGTTAAAACAGATATGTATTAAAATAACCTCAAATAAAAGGTGACATTATATACTGTCACCTCATATGAAACATTTGATCTGAAATGTAAAATGTTGGAGTTTAGAGCCACATTTAAAATGTTATCTTCACTGTCAAAATAGCTATGGTGTGGACTGTATACTCAATACAATCTAAATCTGATACCTCACTGTCTGTCTTTTGACTGATACTGCTTTTAAACTGGTCTGGTCAGTCTACTCAAATATTTGATAATATGCATCTTTCTATCTACAAGCAATACTTGGAAAATGTGTCATTTATAATAATGAAACATTTATGAATAGATATGTCAGGTTTCAGGACACTGATATTTCTGAATATGTTGAAAAAATATACTGCCACTATTTTCACCACCAAAGAATAGCAGTGTGATTTTAATATGATTTGACTCTTTGCAGGCTGTCAGGCTGTCTAGTCACAGAGGAAGGCTGTGCTTCTCTGGTCTCAGCTCTGAGGTCAAACCCCTCACACCTGAGAGAGCTGGACCTGAGCTACAATCACCCAGGAGACTCAGGAGTCAGACTGCTCTCTGCTGGACTGGAGGATCCACACTGCAGACTGGAGAAACTCAAGTATGTAGAGGGTTTATGTCAATGTTCACATCAGACATGTTTGACTTTTCAGGCTAGTTAAGACAAACATTCTGACCAGCACTTGGACAAAGTTATATGCTAAGTGTGTGTGTGTGTGTGTGTGTGTGTGTGTGTGTGTGTGTGTGTGTGTGTGTGTGTGTGTGTGTGTGTGTGTGTGTGTGTGTGTGTGTGTGTGTGTGTGTGTGAGTTCAGGTGTATCCCTCAATGACTGTCTGTTTTTCTGCTTACCGCTACAGTGTGGAACATGGTGGAGAGAACAGAATGAATCCTGGGATTAGAAAATGTGAGTGTTGACTGCTGTGAAGAATATGACTAAGAATAAGTCTTAATTCAAGTTAAGTCAAAGACCACCATCATTACTGACTTGGTCATATTAAATATCATCTGTAGTTCTACAGAAGCAGAAATCAGGGACACCAACGTTTACAAAGAGTTGCTTTGACAATGTGTGTGTGTGTGTGTGTGTGTGTGTGTGTGTGTGTGTGTGTGTGTGTGTGTGTGTGTGTGTGTGTGTGTGTGTAATTCATGTGAATAAGTGTGTTTTATATTACCATACAGTATAACATATGATCATTCAACACGTCTCAAGTTACCTTAACTTCTCCTTTTGATACCTAGAA